>NW_017670540.1:369269-371960 GCF_001879085.1 Nicotiana attenuata
TGTCCTTACATCTTCAACATTGTTTTATTGCTTCATTACTAAACTGACTTTTAAAACCAGGCTAAGAATTATGCGTGCATGTCATGTCACCAGAACTAGCATGAAAAGGATTGCAAAAGGAAAAGGAACTAGATAAAATGACCAGAAATGGCGGGAAACAGAGAATTGCATTAGACTGACGGTGAAAGGGTTTAAACAACGAAACAAGCAAACTAGACTAGAGTTACAACCCTTGAACAAACCTAAACAGCACTACACAAGCTACTACGACGAGACAAACAAGACAAAGTGAAAGGATAGAAGGGTTTGAGTCACAAGACAATATCCGGATTACAAACCTGAAATAACTCGGACAACAGAAATGACAACAAAATAAACCATCAAAACTCCAAGAGATGGAGCGACTTTCCAATTACCAAGCATGACGTCTTAGCCACTGAATTTCACAGCAAGATTGCTGGAATTTTCACAAGTCTTCATCACGTTGTTCTGAGCAAATTGCTTCTGGGTTTCTTCTGCCGGCTCATTCTCACGATCAATCATACCCACCATATGTGTCTCATTATGCACAGGAGATGGATCTTGGCCAGTGTTTGTTGCATCTGGATTTTGCACGACGATGTCGCCTGCATCAATAAGCTTTTGAATTGCATTCTTCAGATTCCAACATTTCTCAATGTCGTGCCCCAGGGCACCTGAGCAGTACGCGCACTATTGAGAAGGATCGAGCTTCTTTGGAGGAGGGTTCGACACTTTTATCTGAATCGGCTTCAACATGTCCAGTGTCCTTAGCCTTTGGAACAGACTGGCATATGACTCTTCCAGTGGAGTGAAGGTCTTCTTCTTCCGTAACCTCTCATTCTTAAACCCTGGATTGGGCCGAAAACCTGATCCGGGTGTTTTTGGTAAGCTCGTGAGGGTAGATGGGCATTTTGAGGAGCTGGGTACTGAGAATATGATGTGGGACTTTGGGAGTTCTGTGGAGAGGTAGCGTCGGGGAGGGTCATCTAATGCACAAGGATAACCACGGGGACGATGTCGAGGCTGAAGTGTTGATCAGGAAAACCTATCGGATCGTCTTTTCTGTTCCTCTTTCTTCCAACCAAGCTTACTGGTATGTTCTGAATGGCTTCCGAACAACTCACGATTTTGCTTGACTTGATTCCTTCTTCCACTAGCTCCCCTATTTTTAACACATCATTTAAAGGCTTTCCCAGGGACGGGATCAAATGACTGTAGTAGGTGGGTCCCTGGGCCTGTAGAAAAAGCTTAACCATTTCTTTTTCGCTGATCGGGGAACTGACTTGAGCAGCTTGCTCCCTCCATCTGAGCCCAAACTCATTAAAGCTTTCCTCCGGCCTCTTTTCCATCTTAGATAGCGAGGTGCGGTCTGGGGCAACACTTGATTTGCATTGAAAGTAACGGACAAAGTCTTAAGCCATGTCACCCAATGTAAGCCACTCATCGACATTTTGACGACCATGCCAGTCCAAAGCTGCCCCAGTTAGGCTTTTACTGAAATATGCCATCATCACGTCATCTTGCTCTCCAACAATCCTCATTGCATTGCAATAGACCCTCAGGTGGGCTACCGGGTCTCCACGCCCATCATACAAGTTAAATTTTGGTACTTTGAATCCTGCGGGCTAGCGGGCGTCATGTGGCACAATCAATTCTGTGCGAGTCATGCTACCCTGGCCTTCCACTATTTGCTTGTCCCTTAAGGACAGTTCTTTGCTTTTCAGCTTCCTGGGCGTCTCATCTCGTCCTTCTCTTCCTGTAACCTTTTCATTTCTAGCATGGAGCTCATCCCGGGAGCTCTTCTTGTATGAATCAAGGACCCTGTGGGCAACCTCTGGAGAGTGAAATTGGGCATTACGAGCTTTGAATGGGTGTTCATTATTTGGAGTAATGGATATGACAGGAGGGCAATTTTGGGGAGAAGTGACTGAAGGATGAGCTATGGAGCTACTAGGGTAGTTGGGACGAGTGTGATAAGCGGGTGTATCTGGAGAATATGGAGGAACATCTGATATTGTGTTGGGAGTTTGGGTAAGGGTAGCGTCCGGGAAAATTGGTGATGGCGGGGGTGGCGCCTTTCCAGTCATCCAGGCTTGATACATGTCTGTCATGTGTTGTCTCAGCATCCGCACCTCTTCAATCAACCCATTATCCCGTTCCACCAACTGTTGTCGAGCACCAATATCAACCAACTGAGTTCTCTTGTTGCTTGCCATTGCCTTTTGTCCTTGTGTTGTAAGAAGAGTTACCAATTTCAAACCACAAACCAACCACCTTTCTGGGAATAACATGACAAAATGAAACCATCACGTTAGCGTTACGACATTTAACATATTGGTACCCACACATTTGGGGAGTGAATGCACCTAGGCAGTTAACAGTTCCTATTATGCTTTTGATCGGTCGCATGCGTCATTCCGGCCTTTTCATTTTCCTTTATTTGCCATGCCTTTCCTCTCATTCTTCCCTCGTGTGTTCCATTGTTTGTTTCTTGCCTTTCCCTCCTTTGCTTTTCTCTCTTATTTTTCCCTCTTTCTTCTTTTTCTTCTTTTTTTGCCTTGGTTTTTCCTTGTTCCTATTCGCTCCTTTCCTCAAAATTGTTTTTCCGCTCTTTTCTTTCCTTTGCTCCCTTTTTATTTGTGTTTCCTCTCTTTTCTTTCCCTTTTTTCT
>NW_017670540.1:372082-383482 GCF_001879085.1 Nicotiana attenuata
GGACTTTAACTTATTCCTGGGCTGCTGTTGAAACTGTCACTGCTGCTGATCTTTTCCTTTTCTTATTTTCATTTGCCAGGTACACGTTTGAATCTGCCCTGCTTTAACTTTAAGCTTGAAATGGGATACAAATATTCATCTGTTTGATCCTGAAGTATGCTGCCTGGACTGTGGTGTGTTAGTAGTAGAAATAGGCGTTAGATCTAATCGCGCAATATAGTGTAAAATCGATTTGTATATATGCAAACCTTGGAATGTATAATCTGGACTTTTGACTGTTTGGACTAATAATTTGTGGCTATCAGCTGTAGATTTTGAATAGTTTAGTACCTGTTCAGTATAGCCCTTTATTAAAAGTAAAAATCTGGACTGATTCTGATCTATATTTGATTTAGAAAGAAGCCTGTTTCGATTTTAATCTCAAAGCTAAACGTGCTTGCCGTCACGCTAGTCATGAATGTCACCAATCGCATGTTGGTTGTTAAAACCAGTAGTTTAATTGAAAATTACGTGCTTCATTAATTGGATTGATTGAATAAACTGATTTACTCGTGAATGTCTGTGAAATCAAGTAGTCTGGACTTTATTGTAATGGTGTTGAAAAATTGATTTATGATTAGTAAGAATTGGAGGTTTGGGCCCATACTAGCCAACTGGAAGTACCCAGGCCATGGCCTTTTTAATTCAAATTGGGCCCAAAGGTAATAACAACAGGCAAAACCGGGCAGATTCAAAAATTAAACCAACTGGGCTCGCTGGTTGCTTCAATCTACACCGAAGCCCAGAATTGCTAGAATTATGAGTAAATGCAAGATTCAAGATTAATGTTAATAAATTTACAGCATGATTAATTAATTAGGTTTTGTTTTCTGTTACATTATTTTAGAGACAAAGTGAGTAGAAAATTGTAGCCACTTTAAGAGTAGCCTTTGAATAAAAAATGATGAGATGAGCCTCGCCAAATAAAAATAAAAGTGGTTTACTAATAAAAGGCACATAAGTTATAACATGTTTCGAAATCAGATAAAATCAAATATGACAGTTGAGTGACCGTGCTAGAACCACGGAACCCGGGAATGCCTAACACCTTCTCTCGGGTTAACAGAATTTCTTACCCGGATTTCTGGTTCGCTGACTGCTAACAGAGTCATAATTTCCTCGGATCGGGATTCAATCGGTGACTTGGGACACCATTAATTCCCCAAGTGGCGACTCTAAAATCTTAATAATAAATCCCGTTCCGATTGTCACTTCAAGTTGGAAATAACTACCTTTATCATACCCTCTTTACGCGGGTGTCGTGAAAAAAGGAGGTGTGACAATAATAAATGGAGTTTTTCCAATTAAAGGACTATCGAAACGAGATTCATTTTATTAAGAGATTCAGAGTCGCCACTTGGGAGATTTATGGTGTCCCAAGTCAACGGTTCGAATCCCGAATCGAGGAAAGGGTTTGACTCTGTTTAATAGTCACGAACTAGAAATCCGGGTAAGGAATTCTGTTAACCCGGGAGAAAGGGTTAGGCACTCCCGAATTCCGTGGTTCTAGCACGGTCGCTCAACTGCTATATTTGGCAAAAGTCTGATTTTAATACATGTCATCCTATAGTGCAATTTTAAATATTATTTAACCACTTTTAATTAAAAAAAATTTAAGAAAGTGAATGTCGTTTAAAAATGTGTTTTTGGATCACGTCACATGAAATGCACCCGGATCCTCGACACATTCTTATTCAACGTTTTGGGATTTGGATTTGGGTTGCATGAAATGCACACCCATATTTAAGAAGGTAATATTATTAAAAGACGCGCCTAAAGCAACTAACGCGTTGTTAACTTTGCGGGGGCCATGAAAATTCGCTAAATGGCACGTCCCGAGTTCTAAGAATTTTAAAAGAAATAATTAAGTGAGGGCCATGCATTTGAGATTCTATTTGGCGCGGCGCACCTCAAATTATTCTAAAGGATTTTAGTCAACTGGAGCAAACTAAGGATATTCATGACTTATTTTTCTAGACTACTTTGAGATTATTGTATAGCATGAGAGTTATGGAAGAGATAATAAAAAAAAACTAAACATGGACTACATAATTCTTAAAACAGTCAAAAAGGCAAAATAAGATTTTATATAACATAAGAACTATTAAATGAACGAGTCCAAAAATTTTATTCATTAAATAGGTCATGGTTGCGCTAGGATGGCTACTGCTCAGCAATTCATGCATCTCTTTAGCATTAATATATACTCCATTCAAACAAATCTACTCACATTAAAAAAAACATATACTCCATTCAAACACAATTATATCAACAGTATCCATACTAGTTCGTGGCTCACCAGATTTAGGCTCCAGGCATGAAATCGTTATGCTAACAAGTTATTAAAAATCAATCCCTTTGTGATAACAAATCGTTAAGAGCATTTAGCTTAGCATCACACATCTTAAAAAAATCAGTCCCACTTATACATTTATTGCTTTCTACTTGACTGTTTCCCCATATAACCTGATGCGCAATCTTCATTAAACAATTCCAAATCTATTTTGTCTCATTATTCCATGAACGAATCTTAATTATCAAAGAAATCAGCAGACATCCGAAGCATGAGAGTGATTCTATGGAGATTGATCGCAATTATTGGTATCACAAATTTTTACAATTTGGATAAACTGAACTAGACCTACCGGATAGCTTTTCCATGACAGCAGTAATCTAAAACAACATGTAACACAACTTTAACTCATCAACAATTGATCATCTATTAAAATAGAGTCAATCACAAGGCAAAACAACAGGACAAATCGAAATCAACAACTAACAAATGCAACTACGACTTCATTACGAAGAGAAACGAATCCAAACGTATAGGTCTAGTTGAATACCTGACTGGGCAGAAATTAACTT
Source organism: Nicotiana attenuata (assembly GCF_001879085.1). Classification (NCBI taxonomy): domain Eukaryota; kingdom Viridiplantae; phylum Streptophyta; class Magnoliopsida; order Solanales; family Solanaceae; genus Nicotiana; species Nicotiana attenuata. Next base: position 374,987 of record NW_017670540.1, read on the forward strand.
GGAAAAACCAAATAAAAGCTGAAAAAAGTGATTGGAGCTCAACAGAAACAGAATCAGCAGAGAATGACAGTAATCGATATCGAATCTAATCCTCGGCAGCTTTGTAACCCAGGACGAAAGATTTGAAATTTTGAAGCTCTAACTTGTTGAATCTTTTGTATTTCTTCGAATTCCCAAAGCTCTTAGATCTTAATTTTCAATTCTCCAAAGTTGAGTTCTGTCCTTTTTAAGCTCTTTTTGTGTGTGTTTATGTGAAGAAGAAGATGATGAGCAGGCACTTCCCTTTTGTTGGGGGTCAAGGATCTCCTTTTATCTTTTATCCTCACCCCTAGGTGTTATGTGAGGAGGTCTTATGTGGGGGATATTTTTTTGGGGGGGAAATTTTTGGGGGAAGGTCTTCATGTGGGGAAGGTTCTTCCAATTTCTTTTTTAATCCCAATTTCTTTTTACTCTTTTTTATTAAAATCTCTAGAATATACATAAAAAAAACCTAAAAAAAAAATATAAAAAAGCTACTAAATCCTATATTAAAAGAGAAAATCAATAAAAGAACATTTTTTGTGATTTTTTGTAATTTTTATAAAACATGTAACTATCGATTAATCCTAAAAATGTAAAAGTAAGGCCTAAATGTCATGCGTGATATTTCGGTATTTTTCATGATTTAAATGCAAGAAAAATGCAAACAGTTAATAAAAATCTGTAAAATTCCTAAAATGGCAAATAATTAAGGAAAAAATCTATTTTCTCGGGATTTTGTAGGAGTATTTCGTATAGGGCAAAAATCACGTGCTTACATATATAGATGTATAAATGAGAGTATAAGTTTGTATAAAATTGTATAACTATGTATATTATTGTATACATATGTATAAACCCTGCAACATTAACAAAACTGCAACAATAACAAAAATACATACTTTGTTAAAGGACAAAAGCAACTGAAATATTCATTAAAATGTAATCATTCACAACCACAATGTGTAATGACTACCACAAATTACACAAAAATAAAAACATCTATAATATCCTTTAAGGTTATCTCACAAGTAGCAGAATAGTACTTAGACAAAACTAGGAAACAACTCCTGATACATATCAAAACTACATTAAAATGGAAAAAACAAAACTACTTTCTCGGTCGTCCCCTCTTCCTCTTCCTGAAAAGTCTCCCTGTGATTTCATCACCACTAATTGCACCGGACTGTTATTTTTTCTTTCCATAATCCCACAACAGAGATCCCTACCTGGTATGAAGTGTCTCAATGTCAAAATTATCTTTTCGAATTTCCTTACTCAGGATAAAATACTCAGCAAAGCCAGCAACAAAAGCACCACAATCACAGTAATTAAAAAAAATCAGATTCTCTGTATGTTACTGTAAATAGGTACAATAATAGTAAAATAGTAAAACAATTAAGATTAACCTACCATTTGATCTATTGTGGCACATTATTAACCAGATTAATCTGCAAAGCATCAGAAAGGGATTTATCGGTATATGCACCATTGTTCCAAAATGCCTTCTTCTCGACATAAAAATCAAAACTCTTCAAGAAGTAAGGTATCAAAATTGCATAAGGTACTGCAACATCCAAAGCAAGTCTATCATTAATAGCTCCACGGTTAGATTCATAGATGTGGATGCACCTATCTACGAACGTAAACAACCCCAAAACCCAATGGCCCAATTTTGCTCTTCCGCACTTCACATAGATAGGGAATAAGACGTGGTCAACAGTGTGCCACGCTACATTTGCATCACAATAATACCCTCTAATGTACTCTTCTATCTCATGCCCTTCAGGAATCACTGAAGGATCTTGATTCACTTTGAAATCTTTATACAGGGAGTTGATTTTGTTACCAAAGGCAAAGTCGGTTGTAGTAAACCGCATGGCAACATTCGGCCCATATTTTCCCCTCTTCCTCAAATAATAAAAAAGGACATCCAAGTGTCGAGACAAGAAATAAAACAAAAACATCCATCACTACTAGATTTTATAAATATACAAATTTATACGCTATTATACAGAGTTATACATATTTATACAAGGTTATACAATCTTTTACCGTGATTATACAAAGTTATGTATACGCTATGAGGGTCTCAAACAATAAAGATACGCAACAAAATAAAAAAGGGCATTAGGACAGAAAGTTATTAAATACCGTGTCAATCAAAGGTCGACCACAATACGCAAGTGAGTGGAACCAATCCTTCGTGGTCACATGACACGAGCCAAAAGTAAAAGCTTCCGCAAGCTTATTTACTTTATCGGTATAAATATTTTTGGCACTTCAAATCATAAAAAATAAAAAGTAATCAAAACTACCTTCATTGACAAGTATAAAATCAGAACATGAAAGCTTAAAGAAAGTTAAGATACCTTCGCCTCGTATCCATTCCATTATCAACAAACGCGCAAAACTCTTTGGCCAGTGGTGACAAAGGATCAAATCATCAATTTCGATCTTGAAATGATGCTTGATATAAAAAATGAGCATGTGCGCCGATCCTGATGCCCCCGAATCAAAAACTGGCAAATATGGAGATTTGGCATAGTTTCCTGGTATTTTCTTTCGAACCGACTGTTCAGGAGAAATGTAATCCTCTTCTACGTCTATGATGGGCGGTATGTGAAGCACAATTTGGGACATCTATAGCGTAACTAAATCTTGATCGCCAATGTCATCCCAAAATGTATCACCCTTGACATCACCTGTTGCCCCTTAAACAGAGAAAACCAATAATAAAAAACTTTCAAAATGAAGAAAAGAAAAATCAGACAATAAAAGATAAAATGCAAAACGAATACCATGATCAACACCAGCACTAACTCCCTCGTTTGCTTTGACACCTAAATCTGTTTGGTCAGCTAGCGTGTTATCTTGATTCACTTGATAAACAAAGTTAGGAACAACATCATATTGATAACCATCATATTCGCCGAGACCAAATGTATTGTCATCAGACACACACTAAAAAATAATAGAAAGAGAAGGCATAGCTGTTGAGTGATGATTCAGAGAAGGCATAACTATTGAGTGATTTGGTTTTATCAGTAAAACATTACCTTAGAATCGGGAACCTCCTCCCTCGTTTGCTTGGTTTCCTTCATATTCAGAAAACTGAACACTTTTTCAAAGGAAGAAACTATATAACTGTTGAGTGTCATAACTATATCAGTCAACTACAACAAAAATAACAAAAGTAAATCAACAACCATGTTTATAACCAAAAAATCATGTATATACAAAAAATTACCGATAAACTACAGAAAAGCTAATGCTCCAGTACCTTTCCAACAACACTCCTCAACTTCTCAACTCCAGCATTCAACAGATCAATGCGCGCCGAAGGATCATAACTCGATTTAGGCTGTCGCTCCGTATTTTGAGGATAAGGTCGTTTAGACTGTTGCTCCGTATTCTGAGGATAAGGTCGTTTAGACTACTGCTCCATATTCTAAGGACAAGGTGAAGATGCAGAGACAGAATTATCAGTGTGAAAGGCAGGCACCTCCCCTGATGCAACATCATCGGCATTAACTTCAAATAGCGTGGCGATGTCAGAGTTGACATCTCTTCACGAGTAGGGGAAATGTTCCTACAGTTCAACTACAATAAGAAAAACTGGATTACAATAGTAGAAAAAGAAAATTGTGACATATTCATAAGTATACATACTTACAGAAAAACTGAAATCATATATGAAGTAGTATTATGGTACAAAAATTTTACCTTGTCGATACTAGACATGATCACCCCGCCAGTCAAATCCGCATATGTTGGAGTTTCCATGACTTTCCAATTAAGAATGCGTGGCACATTTGTGCCAACGCAAATAGCTAGATGCTTTTCAACCACAAAGCAACACTCAAAAAACCATATTTGTAACGCAAGTGGCAAACCTCCGAGCCTATACATTGTCAAATAGTCACACTGTCTCTCCCTCTTTGTCTTTAAAATATCTTCAATGACTTTTTTCCCAAGCATACGTCTGATATTGACCACTTTCAATGATATCAAAATTATCTTTGTTGATACCACGATTAGTGGCATCTGAGAATATGAAATGATGGACAAACACTATCAAGGCCATCTTGAACGCATCTTCGTCCGACTTCCAGTCCTTTTTCTTGAAGCGGTCAAGAAGCTGCCGCCTCGTTATAGCCTTTTTTCCATCTCCTGAAAAATACTCTTTTAGCAACCTATTGACATCTGGTTTGTCATAGAAAGTGGCATCTTCTTCTACACACTTCAAACCAGTGATAACAACAAAATCTCCAATGCCAAAACGCTGCAAACAACCATTAATTTTAACCCACAACTCCCTTTCCCGCCCTAGGATGACTTCCCTCAATAGTATACGATGAATAAGTTGATTTTGAATTTTAAATTGAGGCAGGTCCAAGAAGTACCCAAAACAACTAGCACGTAACATTTGAAGCTGCATGTCAGTCAAACATTGCTTCAAAACGGTGACAATATCAGTCTCGGTATGGGAACTAATCCTATTGTGGAAATGATCAACTGATTGTATATAGAAGTCTCCAACCTTGCATATGGAAAAATAAGAAGAAAGAAATCAGGAACAAAAACAATACTAAAATATTGTATAAACATGTATAAATCAATGTAGCAGTACTTGTATAAAGTGTATAAACAGCTATATAACTTTGCATTAAATTGTATAAGGATGTATAAAATTAATAGCAACACAGGGAATACCTTCAGCTTAGCTTTTCTCTCCTTCAATTTGCGGCGAGTAGCAGTCCTTTGTTCTTTGGATATGAAATCAAGACCACTCTCACCATCGTCCTTGATCTTGCTCTTTTTATGCTTAACGTCCTCGATCTTTCTCTTTTTCGGTTTAACATTGGGGCCTACATCTTCTTCATTAACCAAATCAAATTTCAGCTTTTCTTTGGATTTTTCATGTCTCCCACATTTCTTACTCCTTATTTTAACAATGTTAACTGGAGTAGGAGTATTCTTCATTTGCGAACGAGTCATTCGACTGCTCTCTTGTTGCGACTTTTTTGTAGGAGTGGGAGACTCAAAATCATCATCATCGGGGTCCTGGACATGCGCATTCGCTTCAGAATCAGGGGTTGAGGGCAAGTCCCTCAATGATTTAACTGGAGTAGGAGTATTCTTCGTTTGCGAACAAGTCATTCGACTACTCTCTTGTTGCGACTTTTTTATAGGAGCAGGAGACTCAAAATCATCATCATCGAGGGCTTGGACATGCACATTCGCTTCAGAATTAGGGCTTGAGGGCAAGTCCCTCAGTATTTTCGCAAAATCGAGCTTAACACCTTTTCCAGCAGCCTTCATACAACTTTTAGAAGCAGACATTTTTTAACGCATTTTCTACAGTAAAACAAATAAAGCTTTAACAAAAGTGAAGACAAGTGAACGAAAACACAAAAATCAAACCAAAAACAAAGGCCATGAACACAAAGCAGAAGCCAATTTTCCCAAATTGTAACAAAACTCAAAAAATAAATTCTACCCTAAAAGTCGAAATAACAAAGCATGCAAACTGAAACATCAAGTTTAGGCCCAGAACAAAGATAGAAGGAACACAAAATCGAATGGAAAACACAACAACATTGTAAAAAAAATATTCAAAATCAGAAAAGCAAAAAGATTAAAAATAAAACAAAATTTTAAACCAAAACTGCGGTAAAAGCATAAAATGAAACGAAAATTACCTGAAAATAAGAGTGAAAGCTCAAAAAATTACTTGAGACCCAACAATGGAGGACGGTTGCCTTCGTACTTCTCTGAGAAAAGCGTGAGAAGAAGAGAGAGAAAAAAATTTAAAAGCGAAAACCGTTAATAGTATTTGTGTGTTACTGGGTGAAAACAAAATTTCAAAACATATACAACATGGGCTAAACCAGGTTAGGGCTTCAAATGTGGGCTATTTTCGGATGGGCTGTATGGACCAAGTGATATATGATGTAATTTTGGCTTTAAAATATTAGTCCTTTATGAATAAATATAAAATTATTATTTCAAAATATGATAATTTTGAGAGACATAAAACTAAGATATGAAGATCAATTGGAACTCAAGAAATATAGTTTCGGCTATCTACTTTCATAAGAATTTTTAAATTTATTTCACCCTTATGATGTTCTCAATTACTATTTTCATTTTTAATTTATGTGTCTTAGTTTGATTGGGCACAAAGTTTAAAAAAAATAAGGAAGACTTTTAAATCTTGTGGTCTTTACTAAAGACGTGTGTAACGTATACAAAAGAAGTGTGTAACGTATCAAGATAACCTTAGATCTTGTGGTCATAAATACGTCATGTGGAATGTTGGAGCTGCAGAGAAAGTAAGACAGATAAATTGGGACAGAGGAAGTATTCGTTACTTTGAGTTACTGTAAATCTCATATTTTCAATAGATAAATAGAATTTTTTTAAAAATTTGTGGGTCGACAATAGCATTAGGCGTATTTAGGGTGAAAATAGCATGGGCTAGCCAATTTTTGGATTGGTAATCAAAAAATAGACAGTGTTTGCAAAGTCATTGAAACTGGCCACTATTTTATGCGAAGATAAAATCTGGACAAAAATTACCCTAGCTGGAGCGCGAAAAGTTCAAGCATAATATGCTGGATTATGGAGCTCATGCGTATAAACTTCAAACATATTATGTTGGAACTCCGACACGTTATGAAATTTCAGCACATTATGTTGGAGTCTCATATGTAAAATATTCGAACTCCAGCATATTATACTGAAATTTTTTCGGATTTTTAAGGGTATTTTTATTCAGATTTTATCTTTACATGAAAAGTGGCTAAAATTCGATTACTTTTGAAACTGTGACTGTTTTCAATTACCAGTTGTAAATCAAGCTATTTCTGAACCGGACGGTTAAGCGTTATATTCACAAAATTAAGGGGCATTTTCATATCTACCTATTTTTGGGGCCACCATTGAATTTATATCCGCGTTGCACAAAAAATTTGCAAAGTTTACCCACTCGTATCTGAAGCAGTTCAATCTCTTCAATGCAACTTCAGAAATCAAATTTGAAGTTCATCTTTCAAATGCAACTTTAGAAATTTGAATATGAATTAGTTCAATCTCTTCAATGCAACTTCAGAAATCAAATCTGAAGTTCTTCTATCTTTCAAATGCAAATTCAAAAATTCGAATCTTAAGTAGTTCAATCTATTGAATGCAACTTCAGATTTTCGAATCTTAAGTTGAAACATAAACTCGTTATTCGAATTTCAACAATCCAATATACGATTTATTGCCTAAATTTACTCCAGATAAGCTCAAATTTGAAACATAACTTTCTAATATCATAAAGAAAAAACCTCAATCATTAAATTATCAAAACAACAAATTTAACGAATTTATTTTGCAGTAAGAAGAAGAAAAAACTCTAATCATAAAAGAAGGAGAGAAAAATGTACGTATCTGAACTCTAAAGTTATCCAAAAATTGGAAATCAGTTATTGTTTTAAAATTGGAAATTTTCGTTCCTATACCATATAGGAAACTATATTACCAAATATGTTCATAGTTTGTATATTACCCGCCATGCTAATAGTATTTCTACAACATATAGGCAATTCATTAAATAAGGAATCATTGTAGCTGTAGGCTTCCTTATTTATGCGCGCTAAAATTGGGTAATTAAATATTCTTCCAGATCTTCTACAACGCAAATCACGCACCTTAATAATTATCGTTTGTTTCGTTTCAAATTTCGCGACTCTGTTTTTCATATTGTTCGCAAGAGACTTGTTGTGGAAAATTTTCTACTTGCTCACCAAGGTTGACTTCCATTAGGTCCCCAAGGAAGAACGTGGGCAGTTGGAGCGTTTGGAAAAAACTGGTCAATAAGTACGAGAGGGGGCAGATTCAGCGAGTTGATTGGCTGGACCGCCTTGCATTTAAAGCTATGGAGAAACTTTGAATTTGAATTTGGGTTTCCAAAAATCATTATTTGTTTGGATTGGGTGTTGTTGAAAATAATTGGGAATATGGTTTGGAGTTTATATCTCAATTTTGAGGGGTTTTGGTGAAGATTAGACTTGGTTTTGGCTGAATTTCAGATTGAAACTCGAAGAAGAAGAAGAAGAAGACATGACATACATTATATTGCAGAAATTGTAGAAAAATTGTAGACTGTTGTTTATTTATTTTTCTTTTATTCATTTAACTATTGTATGAAAGTTGAACACCATTGTATAAAAATTATATTTAAGTGGTATTATATTGTAGTTGTGTATGCATGGAGACGAAAAACGAAAACAAAAACTTAGGGTCATATCCGCTATGTATAACTGTTCGCGATTTCAATATGGAATTGAGTATCACCAATGAGAACACAGTTGCAGGTTTGTGTTGTTACATTTTCTATCAAATTCTGGTTGTATATCAATGTCCTACATGTCAGAGTAAATATATATATATATATATATATATATATATATATATATATATATATAT
>NW_017670540.1:383495-395402 GCF_001879085.1 Nicotiana attenuata
ATATATCAGTATGGATTTTCACAATATCTACAAAATTTCTACATTTATTCTACGATAAAACTACATATCATTTGAAAAATTAATATGAAAATACAGAATTTCAATGTTTCTACAAATTATCTACAAAATTTCTACAAACTGTTCATAACAGAATTTATCTTTATTTTCATGCATGTTCGTCTGGAACACTAAAGTTACTTGATATGCCAACATCTCCCGTTATAAAGGAATACAACTTATCTACAATTGTAGATAAGTTGCAGGACATTTATATACAACCAGAATTTGATATAAAATGTAACAGCACAAACATGCAACTGTTTTCTACTAAGTTATATACAACGACAATATACTACCACTTAAATAGAATTTTTATACAATGTTGTTCAACTTTCATACAATAGTTAAATGAATAAAAGAAAAATAAATAAACAACATAATACATTTTTTCTACAATTTTTCTACAATTTATGCAATATAATGTATGTCATGTCCTCTTCTTCTTCTTCTTGTTCTTCTTCTTCTTCTTCGAGTTTCAATATGAAATTCAGCCAAAACCAAGTCTAATCTTCACCAAAACCCCTCAAAATTGAAATATAAACTCCAAACCATATTCCCAATTATTTGCAACAACACCCAATCCAAACAAATAATGATTTTTGAAAACCCAAATTCAAATTCAAAGCTTCAAAGCTTTTTAATGGCTGTCAATGGTGGAATTGTTGCTCTCTTTTCCTTTCCTCTTATATTACTGAAATTTGGGATTGAGAGATAGAGAGACGTAGAGAGAATTCTCAATTCCTTGCAACAACATCCAATTCAAACAAACAATGTCTTTTGAAAATCCAAATTCGAATTCAAAGCTTCAAAGCTTTTTAATGGTTGTCAATGGTGGAGGGGTTACAGATTTTCGTTGGTTTTATAAGAGAAAATCGTGGGTGATTGAAGAGGAAATCGTGGGTATTTGGATAGAGAAACTTGGGGGAGTGAGAATATACGGTTGAGTAAAATTGGAAGACTAATTAATATCATTAGAATCCTAAAATGGTACATAAATGGTAATTAGGTATACGAAGGTAATTATATTAAAAGTTAAGCATGAAGGGTAATATAATTTACTATATGGCATAGGATGTAAAAATTCCTTTAAAATTTTTACCAAAATTAATCCCCAAACATAAGCCTCAAAACAATTTTGCAGCGCTTTGCTCATAGGTCATCCCCCGCCCCCCAAACCCCCTACCCCAAACACACCAAAAAAAAAAAAGCCCCTCAAAAAGAAAAGAAAAAAAAAACCTGTAAACCTTGTTGACCTGGGTCACTTTTACACAATCTGTTAACCTTGTTATTCATTCAATTGGTCGATAAGAAAAAATGGGAGTAATATGGACAATTCTGGAGTTACTACTGATCTCAGCCATCTTTCTTGCATTTGGATTAGCTGCTGCGATTGCATTTGAATCATTCAGAAGAAGATTCAATCACACGTATGTTTATGTTTATAATAACCCCCTTTTAACCAGAAAAAAAAACCCTATTTTTGCTTTTAAGTTATTGTTGTATTGAATTCAATTTTGATTTCACCTTGCAGTCACGTCGAAGCTCCTCCCGTCTTTGAAGATCCAAATTCATTGAAACCGGTACTTACAAACCCACCTCAAAAACTTTTTTTTTTCAGAAAAATAAAAAAGAGTATATCTTTATTCAATTGTTTGAATTATTTTTAAAAATAAAGAAAAAAATATTGTATCTTTAGTTTGGTTATTACTACTGGAATGAAATAGGCCCGAATGGAGCGTAATTGTTGCAGTAGGTTCATATAGCAGAGGCGGATCCAAGATTTGAAGTTTGTGGTTTCGCGATGTCTTCGAATGTACTAATCATTTGAGTTAATGGGGTCGGAATTTAGTACTTGTACTTATTTAGTTGAGGTCTTAGCCCAAGCTACTGAATTCGGCTGAACCTGTAGTGGTAGCTCTAATGGTCCCTTTCGTATAGTCAATGAGAACTAGTTTGGAATTGAGACATAGTTGATAGATTTATTGACTAGGTGTAATCTTCACCTAATAAAAAAAAAAGATTTATTGACTAGGTGTATTAAGTGGATGCTGTTACTAATTTGAATTGTGTCAGTTGGTATACAGTTGGAAAGAAGGACAAAAAACGAATTGTGATTTTCCCAAAATGCTTATAGCCTATTTGGTCAAGCTTCTCCAACTTTTTTTCCAAAGTTAGAGTGTTTGGCCAATCTTTTTAGAATAAAAAAAGTGTTTTTCTGGAAAAGTAGAAGCAGTTTCGGAGAAGCAGAAAAAAGTAGCTTCTTCCCAGAAGCACTTTTGAGAAAAGTACACTTAGAAGTACTTTTTAAAAGCTTGGCCAAACACTCTGCTTAGAAGTGCTTTTCAAATTAATTAGCCAAATAAAAACTATTTTTTTTACCAAAAGTACTTTTGAAAAAAGCACTTCTCAAAATAAGCTGAATTTTCCAGCTTGGCCAAACAGGCTATTAGTTGTTGAAATGTAATTAACTGTTGGAAGGTGGATGTGTAACATTTGAGCTGTGAAATATAAAGGAGAACGTTCTAGCGGATTTCTTTTTTTTTTTTTTTTTTTGTGTGGAAATTGTGGGATTTAGAAGCTATCTTTTTTGTTTCCGAGCTTGTGGAATCTCGTGTCCGCGGCAATGAATTGATCTGTCGAATTTGAAGCATCTTTCAGGTGTAAAGTTTGTTGATCTGCAGTCTGATCTGATTAACTGCTTAACTTTGAGTATCAGAGTTGTAATGGTAATATAATTGTAATTAGATATTGCATAGATAGAGATATGACATTGGCGATTAACTAAGAATGACAAGGGTGATTTAAATAGATATGAAATAGAAGTGAAGGGGAATGGTTTGGAAGATCAAGCTTATGTTCCTAAGTAGATGAAGTAGATATAACAAAGTTGATTGACTAGTGTATAAGCACTGTGTTAATTAGGTGTGTGAATTTTCTCTTTTATAAGGAATATTGACTTCCCTATATTGTTGGCCATACCCATTCACTATCCGGTATATTTGGATTGGTTCAACAAATGCTTCAATATTTGAATTTGATTCTTTAGGGCTTTTCATTAGATGGCAAAGTGAAACCATCTTTAGCCGTTGTTCATATTTTCTCCTTCTTAATCTCAGAGCTGTTTACTAGCTTGAAACTGCACGGTGTGAAATGCTGTTTAGGCTTCAGAAGTTGTTGTTGTTTTTATTTTCCGTCTCTGTTAACCTTGTAAGCATATAATTCAGGTTCCTTGTCCTCATATATTCGACCCCGCTGAGAAATACATATCCTTGATCATACCTGCATACAATGAGGAGCACAGGCTTCCTGGAGCCCTTGATGAAACTCTGAAGTAAGTGAACCTGAGCTTCTCTTGTATTTCTTCTGTTACTTTTCACCCCGTGATGTCTGATTCCAGAACCTACAGCTTTGATGCTTTTCTGCTGATAGTTACGACGAGTATAATTCTCCTGCTGTCTTCTGAGTTCTGGACTAATTTATAACTCTCGGAGGCTCAAGTTAATAAGCTGACCGTGTGGTTTATAATTTTAATTGCTCACTACCATGCATTTATGGCTCTTCTAGGTTCTGTTCTAAGAAGTCTATTGATGTATCAATTGAAGTCTAATGATATGATCAGTCTTGACGGGATGATGCTGTGCTTTCTGCACACTGCATATGTTAATGCTGCAAATATTTGTGTTTATAGCTCATTGTGACCGCTACGGCTATGACTTTTACAGCTTTGGTCAGCACGTGAACAAGCTACTTGGTCTTTGTTATCTTGTTGAATAGAAAGTAATCCTCTGGAGTCTGGTCTTAATTTTCTGTCGTTACTGTGGTACAAAGCTGCATTGTCAAAATCATATTTGACCATTTATTTTTGTTAGAAGCTCTGGTTATGGAATAACTGGTCGTGGTCACTTCATTTGTTGATTTTTGTTTGGCGGGCGTGGATTATTTGGAGGTGGTTAAGGACAGGATTTACATTTAATGGCTGTAATATATTGAGCCTGTCACTTCATATACTATGTGGTTGCATGTGTTCAAATGTAAAAGATTATCTATTGAAGTCCATGTATAATATCTGTCAGAAAATTAAAGGGGCTGAACGAGCAAAGTATTCTTTTGTGAAATCTGATAGTATTTTTGCACACCGATGTGTTACATTAATTGAGAACTTCACTTAAATCAAGGCGTTGAGGAGCATAAAAAATTTTGTGTTTGAAATTTGCAGTTATCTTCAACAACGTGCGGCCAAGGACAACACATTTACATATGAGGTATGAGTCAAGATGTAATAAGTTTTCATTTCTTTAGTTTGATTCATCAAAAACTAATACTCCTACTACTGCTCCCGCATTTCTAAGAAAAAAAGAGAATCTCTTAAAGTCCTAAAATCTCTTGAGGAAGCTGACTAGAGAAAGATAAATGTGTCAGCTAAGAATATGCAAGAATACAGCCTGGTTCACATAGACTTTATGATTTTTATTTTTATTTTTCAAGGCTGATCTTTCACGTATAATATCTGATGATTCTGATGAATTTTGGGGTGCTGATATTTATTGTGTGAAACTATCCCTGGTGGTATTGATATTTTCAATCTAGAATAGTTATGTTGCTATTACTTGGGTTTGATACATTTTTCCAATTTCCTTATTTTCCCTGGAGTATATAAGATTCCATTGTTGCAGTTCTTTATATTTAGCTTTTCTAAACAAATTGACAGTGTGTTTCTGATGCCCTTTTTAATTTGGGTGAAGCGCCAAAAAAAAATACACAGCTGGAGACATAATGGTTTAAAAATTGCGCAGGTAGAGAACACAATGATTATAATAAATGATTTAATAATTATAAGTTTCCTTCTAGGAAACTTATAATTAAGGTGGGAGTGGCATTCGTGGAAGCCAAGTTACGGGAATCGAGGCTGCGATGGATTGGGCATGTGAAGAGGAGAGATATAGATGTCCCGGTCAGGAGGTGTGAGAGGTTGACCATGACGGGCTTGAGGAAGGGCAGGGGTAAGCCTAAGAAGTATTGGGAGAGGTGATTAGGCAGCACATGTCGGTGCTTCACCTAACCGAGGACATGACTGGCGATAGGAAGGTGTGGAGGTTGAGGATTAAGGTGGTGGGTTGACAGGTAGTTGCGAGTTTTTCACAGGTTCACCAGTAGTACTAGTAATATTCTTGCTGTGGGTTGAAAGTTACTTCCTTCTAGTTTGTTATTGTATCTGGTACTTTGCAACCACGTCCTTTGTTTTTGTAAATTGCTATTGGGATTGTTGCTCCCTGATTGTTACTATTTGATGCTACTTTTTCTCCCCTTTTACTGGATATTGTTGTTCCCTGATGGCTACTATTTGATGCTACTTTCTCTCCTCTTTGCTTATCGCCTTTCTCCCCCCCTCTTTCCTCCTCTTCTTCTCCCCTATTCTTCCTTTCCACCTTTTCTTGAGCCAAGGGTCCTCTATCGGAAACAACCTCTCTAGCTCTCCAGGTAGGGGTAAGGTCTGTGTACTCACTACCCTCCCCAGACCCCACCCGTGGGATTATACTGGGTATGTTGTTGTTGTTGTTGTTGTTCCTGCTAGGTTGCTACTGTAAACAAATGTTTGTTCATACTGAGAAGTGATATGTGTCAGTGCTGAAACCCAGTTCTGTTGGTATCAAGCATTCAAGTTTTATTGGTCCAATTTACGAGTAGGGAATGCTCTTAGAGACAAGACTATAAAAGTTGAAATACAGATAAATATTCCACCATAAGCACAAGTGCGCAACATTAAATTTATAAAGACACTGCCAAATGCACAAATTTTGGAATTCAGAACATTGAAAACTTTTGGTTTTCCTTTGAGAATCCCCCACTATTTCTGTTGTTTACTTGGGGTAATGTCCTGACATATTTACGCCATTCTATGTTCTTAATGATTGATGCTTGAATAGGTAATTATTATTGATGATGGGAGTTCCGATGGAACAAAAAGAGTGGCTTTTGACTTTGTGAAGAGACACTCTGTAGACAATGTGCGAGTCATCCTTTTGGGGAAGAACCATGGAAAAGGGGAAGCTATAAGAAAAGTGAGTCTAATCTTATCAACTGATAAACTAATTCAACAAGTTCTCTGTGTTTTCTGTTTTTTATGCACTTTTACTCTGTGACAATTGATTAAATCATTTGCTTCTGCGAAAGCATTGTAAAAACAGGGGATGCTTCACTCACGTGGTGAACTGCTTTTAATGCTTGATGCTGATGGCGCAACCAAAGTAGATGACTTGGAAAAGCTTGAAAACCAGGTTTTTGGCCCGCCATTGCTGTTTCCTTGCATCTATAAGTGCATTATTCAAAAAGAAGTTTAGTGGAAAGAGTAGCTAGATTTCTTTGTAGTGTCTAATTGTTTTCCAGCCAGATTCATGCAGTTGCTAAAAAGGGAAACCAGTATGAAGATTCTGCTGGTAAAGATTCAACTATAAGAATATCAGATGTTCCCGCAGCTGCATTTGGTTCACGTGCTCACCTCGAGGAGAAGGCTCTAGCTACAGTTTAGTTTTGACTGCTCTTATTTGTTGTGTATATTTTGAATTGTCCCTCATAGTTCTATGTATATTCGCACCTTCTCATGGTTTGAACTCTGTGCCATGTTACAGAGAAAATGGTACCGTAATTTCTTAATGAAAGGTTTTCATATTGTGGTTCTCTTGGCTGCTGGTGGTGGAGTTCGTGATACTCAGGTAATCTTGTACTCTACAGAGTAGGTCAAACCTCTCATCTAGATTGAGTTCTTGTTTAAAAGCCTCCAACTAAGGTCTTCTAACATTATCTTGATTGAAAATGCTGGATTCATTGCAGTGTGGATTCAAGATGTTTACCAGAGCTGCTGCCAGAAAACTTTTTCTAAATATCCGTTTGAAAAGGTATATTTCTTCAAGTGCCTCCTCTTCCCAATCCCAATGTTTAACAGGAGCTATATTTAGGCAGATTCATTCATTTGTCCTAATGTCTACATAGGATTTTTTAGGAGCATTCTGAGCATTTCAGAAGCTGGTGTATAATTTGCCATGTTACTTCTTGTAGCCTTTTCCTTGGAGTCTGTATTCTTGAAGTGTAACTTTTCCTGGTAGAATCAAGTTCAGCCTAATTTTATTTCAAGGCTTTTGGTTCTAATGAACTTAGACAGAAGTCTGTTTGGTCATTTATTGGCCCCTCTACAAAACCATTGAATGTGGACCCATGCATTTGATCTCCTACGCGTTTATGGGGCTTGTCCGTCTTTTTCAAAAAGTTTTTTTGTCCGCAGATTTTATTTAGTCTCTCAATTTTTGGTCTTTTCTCTTAATTGACTTACCATCCTTTCTGAGAAGAATCTAGAAGGAACATGTGGTAGTTAGAGTGTAGTTGTTGAGAATATGGAAAATCGCGTCAGAGGTCAATTGACTGGGAAATCCAAGTCAATTATCGTCCCTTCCCTTTGTTTCTTGAACGCCCCATGTTTAGATTAATCTGTCAAGCTCGTCAACGGAGCTTGAAACCTTGGACCTTATTCATAAAGAGAGAGCTCCAGTTCTCTCTAATTCTTTGGAAAAAAATCTGCTTCCCTATTCTCAACAGTATTTTTGTTTATGGGCTGTTCAGAATCATCGCAAATAGAACTACTTAGTAATGGATGTGATAATAAGATTTGTATTGGGATCTTTTGAGAAATTCTCCTACTTGATGTCTTCATGGACATGAAGGGGAGCCTTGAAGCAACAGTAAAGTTATCTCTGTGTGACCTATAGGTCACGGGTTCGAGCTGTGGAAGCAACCACTAATCCTTGCGTTAGGGTAGGTTGTCTACATTACACTCCTTGAGGTGCCGCCCTTCCTCGGATCCTGCATGAATGCGGGATGCTTTGTGCACCGGTTTCGCTTGATGTCTTCATGGACATCTTAATGAAGAGAATGCTTTAAGGTCCTGATTTTACATTTCAATGGTTTCCCTATATGCAATGCAACCGGGAAGTTACATTCTTCGAACAGTAGTTGCAAATGGCATATCTCTCTCTTGATCTCACTCTGTACACCTAAGTATTTATCTTGTGATACTGTCTGCTAATCCACGTATATTTGTGCTTGTGTTTATGTTGCTTTCACCATCTATTTTGAATTTTCCTTGCGATCTCTAAGTTTTGTTATCAGGGACTTACTAATGATCTTTTTGCAGGTGGTGCTTTGATGTTGAGCTAGTTTACTTATGCAAATGGTTTCGGATTCCCATGATTGAGATATCTGTTAATTGGACAGAAATACCTGGATCTAAAGTCAATCTCTTAAGCATCCCAAACATGTTGTGGGAGTTGGCAATCATGTCTTTGGGTTATAGAACTGGCATCTGGAAAATCTACAGCTGAGTCCACTTTATTTTCAGGCAACTCTATTTGGAATAGTACTCGACTTGGAGCCTCGTAACACATCTATTGCTTCATAATTTAGAAGTACATGTTTTAGGACATTTAACCTTTTCTTGCACTACATCTTATTATCAGTCGATTGGTAGTAGCTGAGTTTCTTTGAATGAGCATGACTATTGGAGGCTAACCTTTTCCTTTCGCTGGACGTATCCTATTATGAGGATCACCTTAACATAGGCAACTTGTACTTCTATACAGGCAGTGTTTCATGTTTCTGAGTCTCTTCTATGAATCTATATACAGAGCTTTAGTGCAACCCGTCTCTGTTCCTTGGTATTGTTTGAGTATCCTGTTACAGCTCCAACTTGCTTGGGATTGAGTCGTAGTTGTTGTTGATGTTGGGATAATCCGCTTGTGTTATGTAAGCTATAATGGTGAGTACTATACCTATTAAGTACTACTCGACAAATTATTTGACTTTGCAAGGCGCTTTGTATTGTCTAGGTAATTTTTACTCATATCTAAACGATTCCCAAACTGAATAGGATTTTAGACTCTGTACACTTGACTTAGAATGCATATAAATATTGGACTGTTTGTACACTTAGCTTAACGGGATACAGAAACTATTTACATTTGGTAGCCGAAAAAGTGTATAAAATTTGTATGTAACGTACTATATATATATATATATATATATATATATATATATATATATATATATATATATATATATATATATATATATATACGAAAATATACATTTTTCGACTATAATTTTGAGAGCGGCTATACAGTGTCATTTTCCCTAGCTTTAACGGCTAATAGTTGAGATTGGAGGGAATGTATGTAATAATGGAAATACACACACATAAAAAGACAAAGAGCTAATGAAATAGAAAGATGGAACTTCTCCTGTGAAGTTGCATTTTGTACATAGAATTTCTTATCAAATGTCTAACTTTCTAATCCTTCTATTAGTCTAAAAGTTACTTCATTCACTTCTCATTATATATGCAAATCCACGTTATTTGATGTTTGTTACATGCTTGCATCAATAAAAGTAGTAAACTCTTTCCATTTACAGTTCTGTTGATTAATACCAAGAATAGAACAATCCTTCCCCATAGATATAATTTTCTTTTATTGCATGTACTCAAAAGGCAAGATTCAGGTAGCAGGGCTTGATCTAAGATGTAGAGTCAATGGATTTGTAGTTCTAACGACTAACGAGAGTTGAGTAAATGCCACTGCACTAACTTTTATCTTCAAGTAGTAGGTTCGGTTCTCTTAAAATAAATATGTATGATTTTTAATAGATTTTCATATGTATATACAATTTTGGAGACTAAAGCAGTGGGTTTAGAAAACTCACAGCTCATACATTAGGTTCATCCTTACTGGAAGACAACTTTCTATGACAAGAGATAGAGCATGGAAAGTAAAAGTACTAGTTTTGTTTTTCAGGAATGAACTCAGTTTAGAGCCTAATTACCACACGTAATTATAGTTTGCTTAATTACTGTTCGTTGCTAATATATTAATTTTGCTGTATCAAATGCATACAACCAAACTCAGATTTCGTTCGCGCATATGGTTGTATCTATGAATATAATTTTTATGAAAAAGCCGTATCTCATTGGCACATAATGTTGTATCAATGAATACAATTTTGTTAGTATTAACTGTATGCGTTCGCACATACTAAGAAGACAAAAAATCCTAGGGTTTATTTGCTATTGGTCATCATCTTTTTGAACTTGCCAAAGTTATAAACGTAACCGTCATCGTCGGCATCGATGGAGTTGATCTTTTTGCTACAGTCATGAATGGACCAGCTTTAAAATTCAAAATGTTGCTATGTATTATAATTATTTTAAAGTGTACTTATTTATATAATATATAGTGTATAAGTTAGTTGTACCATGTTAAGTTTTTTTTTTTGGAGGGGGTGGGGGCTTCAAGCATTCTGTATCGGAAACTCATTGGTCCAACTAATCTAGATTCGTGCCATGGAATGACCGATTTTTAGAGCTCTCCCTCAAAGAGAATTATATTTCCGGGTGTGATTACGGGGGACGAAACCCATCATTGCTTCAGGCAATGTATTTCCTTGCAAGCTAAGGTTTGGAAGTGCTCTTCACATATGTCATGATACAAACATATGTCATGTTATGGGATCACCATCCATTCTGTGACAGCGAATATATTTTCGACTCTTAACAATGATATTTATGGTTCAAATTTGTGAAACTACATATTCATATTAAATCTACATACCTTTTATATCTATATCTAATATCTATTATCTAGCTATTATTTTATTACTATATTAAAAGCACGAAGGTTCTTAACGAAATGTTGTTCGTCTTTTTTACCTTTTAAAAATAGAGTTAACACTTGACATAATAGTTATTTAATTATTTTTCCTAATATGTAGGAAGCGTCATTTAATTACTTGCTAATAATTAGGAATAGTTATTTAGTTATTTTTCTAATATTTATGAGTTCGAAATCAACTGTATTTTGTGCATTAAATCCTTGTATAACGTTTCAAATAAATTTAAATTCTTTATTCAAACACCTTCTTTATGTAAAATAAATTCATATTCTAATATTAAATACCTTGTATAAATTTCTCCTTATTTATGTAATGTAACATAACAATTTTATCAATCTTTCTATCACGTCGCAAACCGAGATGTTAATTAAAAGACAAATCGCTACCACCTAAGCTCCAAAATCCGAGATGGTTGGAGAAGAATCACTACCACCAATGCTCCAAAATTCAGGTTTTCTCTTTTGAAAATTACCTAAATAATTAATTTTGAAAAACAAATTAATCTAAAACTATAAAATAACTATTGAATTTCTAGAACCGAAGCTAACCAAAAGTAAGAATATTTGAGCTACCTAACGACCAAAAAAAATTTATGGAGTAACTTATATGAAGTTAATTGCCACATAATTGAAGTTAGAAGATAAATTCACTTTTATAGCTTTAAAAAGTAAACTAAACTATTTCCTATAACAAATAATTCTAAGGTAAAAAATACTATTAACATGTAAGAGTTTGTTAATATTTAAAATTTTAAAATTAACTAATTAAATTTTACCATAATTTCGATGGGAAGTGATTTAAGGAGTGTTTGCATTGAAAACTTTTCGATAGATGAGTCTAATCTATCTGTTTATCGACACTATCATAAAAGCAAGAATTCTAAAATGTTGATCAACTTTCACCCTTCATAAGTGGAGTTCATGTTGAATAAAACCATCTATATATATATATATTAAAGCAAGAAAGTTACCATATATAATTGACATTATGGTTAAGCCAAGTGGCAAGCTAATAAATTTCAATAGTATATGGTAACTTTATTCTATATTTGACTATTTTAGTTAAATACATATATATATATATATATATATATATATATATATATATATATATATATATATATATATATATATATAT
>NW_017670540.1:395416-415140 GCF_001879085.1 Nicotiana attenuata
AATTTGAATTAAAAGATAATTTTAAATTTATAGATAAAGTTCTAATATTTGAATTTAAATAAAAAATAAAATTTATCTTTTTTTATCATGTTATCATACTTAATTCGGTTAATGACCATATGCAATCATGTTAGGAACTTTTGTTATTTTTTCTAATTATTTAAATTTTATTACGCCTCTAGCAAAAAAAAAAACTACTTCATATAAGTATAAAACTCTTTCACATTTAAAATCCTATAAGTATAGTTCTTTGAAATACTATAGCTAGATTTGAATAAAACGAAATTCTTTTAAAATAAATGTAATATATAGGGTACACGTCTATGTTTATCTAAATAACAAAAAAGAGTTTACAAAACCAAATAAAAGTTTACTTACATATATAATAAAGTAAACATACATGCTGGAGAAAGAAACATCACAAAATTGTCAATACTAAAAAAAAAAAATTGTTTCTTTTTTCTTCTTGAAGAATATTTGTTTGAAGAGTCAATTTGCATAAATGGACATCAAACAAATAACAAAACTTTGGCTATACAATTGCTATCATTAATTTTAATTTAGCACATTCAAGGAATTGAAGGGTATAAGCTGAAACCCCTTCATTTAGCTGTAGTCAAGCCAATATTGCAAGGGTATAATATTTTTTTCGTTGAAGAATATTAGTTTTGAATCATTAGATTATGTGAAAGGTTTTTTTCAATCTCAACAAGAGATAAATTGATTTCTAATTGATAGTTTCTATAGCGACTTTTAAGTGTAACAAAGAGTATATATAAAGAAAAAAATTGGTATGACCTGAAATATTTTTTAAATGTAAACAAATTTTCGAAAAAACTCTTTAATTTTTTTTAATTCAAAGATAATAAAAAGATAAGATATTTTTGAACATTAGTAGAGAGTATTTAAAATTATTATAATAGAAGTTATAACATAGATAAACTCAAAAAACTGAAATCTTATGAAAAATCGCCATATTTATTGTTTACTTTTTATAGCTAATATAAATAGATGATATACCGACAACACACGATTATCACATATTATATATGGATTATATATAAATTACACATCATTCAATTTTTTAATTTAAGAGATCGGGTGAGCACCTATTTAGGCTGATTAGATAAAGCGAAAAGAAAAATATGAAATAATTTCAACCAAAGACTAAAAATATAATTAAAGTTCATATGTAGATAATTTTTATTAAAACTCATCCTTTTATAGTGAAATAAATTAATTTTTTGTAACAAAAGAAATAATGACATAAAAAATAAGATAAAACAAAATAAATATTGAAAAAAATGTTAGAAAGATCTAAAAACGAAAAATAAAAGATGATAATAAATTTCTTCTTATGTTTCATCTTTGTTGAGTATAAAAAATTTGAAAGTTAATTTCATCGATTTCGAATTTTTTTTTTCAACTCAAATACATAGATTATAAGATAGGGATATCTTCGAATATTATTTTTTTAATTTACATTATGTGTCGTTTTTAAAAAGTTACTATTACTAACAAACTGATATGATATTCGAATTTGAATTGGAATGCAATTTGAGTAGTTTGCATTGAGTTAAGCCAAGTATGGTGTCAAAATATAAACACTCGACAATTTTAAGACAATATATGCAATGTTTTATAATAATAATCAACTAATTTAACATTTAATGATTAAAAGAACAAAATTTTTGTATATATAGGGTATTAAAAATTCATATTCTGGAGCTAGAGATATCGATAAGCTTAAAGTGGAGTCATACTGAAATAAATCCGGCCAAAGAATCATTTAAATTTTTCGATAGCTGATTAAAGTGAATTTTAAATTAATGATAATATCTTCACTTGCATCATTATAAATATCATCATTATTATAATACATATAAAGTTTTAGAAATTGAAATTTCAAAACAGAAATATTTTTTGAAAGATAAAATCATACCAAATAACAGTTCAAGTCGTAGTATAAGAGTCACGTCGTAATCAAAGAATCGTTTATATCGTGTCAACCTTTGTGCTTTGCACTAAATATGAGTTATTATTTCACTTTGTGGCTTTTTTTAGGTTCCAATGACACCTATGAGAATAGTGCAAAAAAATAATTATCACTACGAGAATTGAAAAAATGTTAGTCTTTTTTCATGTAGTGTTTCTTAATTAATATCTGACGTATCTATAACTATTTAGAAGGTTTAAATGTTAAGGTTATTTACATATAATTCAAATAACTCAGATATTTAACATGGTTAATGTCAAATATCAAAATGGAGTAAAAAAAAAAATCAATAGCTAAGAAATTTTTTATATTTTTAGATAGCCAACTAAAATGAGCTTTGAATTAAGAAAAATATTTTCAATTACATTATTATAAAAATAATTATTATTGAAAAATAATATTTTAGAAACTGAAATTTTAAGAAAAAAATATTTTTTAAGAGATGTCAACACACCAAATAAGAGTTCAAGTAGTAGTAAAAGAGTTAAGTATCATCCAAAGAGTCATTCATTGACATTCATAAATATGAGTTGTTCTTTTGCTTCCTGACTATTTTAAGGATCCAATGACACTGGCAAGAATGGTATCAAAACAGAAAAATAGAAGAAACGGTTAATTTTTTTCATGTAGTTAATATCCAATGATTATCTATATTTACTGAGAAAGTTTTTAAGATTATTTACATACAATCCAAATAACTTAAATATTTGACATGATTAGTGTCCGCGCATCCGCGCGAGTACTAATACTAGTATTATAGTTAATATACAATTTATTTTTGGTCGAACTGAAATTAAGATTTTAAAGACTTCTATGAGATATAGTTCTTTCATTATTGAATTAACTATATAAGATCGACATTAATCATTATTTTCATGATTTGACACGTTTTTTTAAAACTATCAAACACAAAATTCTAAAATGTAGTGCTCTAATCACATCGTAATGCAACGTTGATTGGGAGCTGTTATCTGAAGATGAATTCTCAGTTGCAAAAAGCTATGACAGACTTCTTTTAGCTGAATTAGGTTGTTGCCAAAACAGTTGAAACTTCTAAATGAACAAAAATAAAAGAATAAGATCATTCAACAATCAACTCTTTGCCCTCTCAAGTTCCTCAATCCAAAATGAGAACAACAAATACAGAAAACAAAGACAAAATATAACACCACAAGCTGCATTCTGTTCCAGTAGAAGAAAGTAATTTCCCGTTATCAACATTGTCATCCTCGGATAATCAAAAGCACTTTCTGTGTACAATTGAAGGACCTGACTCGTCGTACTCTGCCTTTGAAATCCACATCTGCAAAACAAAAGAAAAACAAAAAACCTTGTTAGAATTTAATAAAGAGGCAAAAAAGGCGAGCTTCCTTTTCTTTACGAGAGCAAAGATGATGAGCTAGATGCAAACCTGTTGGAAGGTGCTGAGGGAAGCCAAGATAGAGCCTCCGATCCAGACACTATATTTCCTCTCCGGTGGGGCGACTACCTTAATCTTCATGCTGCTTGGAGCCAATGCAGTAATTTCTTTGCTCATTCTATCAGCAATACCTGGGAACATGGTAGAACCACCACTGAGCACTATGTTTCCATAGAGGTCCTTTCTAATATCGACATCACACTTCATGATAGAGTTGTATGTGGTCTCGTGGATTCCAGCTGCTTCCATTCCGATCATTGATGGTTGGAAAAGGACCTCAGGGCACCGGAAACGTTCAGCACCAATGGTAATAACTTGCCCATCGGGAAGCTCATAGCTCTTCTCCACAGAAGAGCTGGTCTTTGACGTCTCTAGTTCCTGCTCATAGTCTAAGGCTATGTAAGCAAGCTTTTCTTTCACGTCCCTGACTATTTCTCGCTCAGCTGTGGTGGTGAATGAGTAACCACGCTCTGTGAGGATCTTCATCAAACTATCAGTGAGGTCACGACCTGCCAAGTCAAGACGAAGAATGGCATGTGGGAGGGCATACCCCTCATAAATTGGGACAGTGTGGCTGACACCATCACCAGAGTCCAACACAATACCTGTACAAAAAATAATGAATTAGCAGAACTCTTCACAACAGGGTAGCGAAATAGTACTAGGTTCAACGTCCCAAATATCTCCAAACAAAGGTGAATTGAATCTTGCCTATCCTAGATGACAAATGGGCTAATCCTATTTTGGTTTATAGACAAAAAGCAAGGAAACATATAACCAGCAAAAATTTGGTTCTTCCAATCTGCGGCCAAAAGATAGTAGTCCGGTAAATAGAAATGAAAACTGTACTATGTGCATCGGTTGAATGCGTCAGATGTAGACTTTTCTTACATTTTATTCCTTTTTTTCACAGATCAATAATTGTATTTATCATGCTTCACACATACTTAATAGGTCCTTTTCATAGTAGAAACATGAGAAATTTGAGAGTCAAGAAATAGATATGCTGACAAATGACGATTTGCTTACCGGTGGTACGACCACTGGCATAGAGCGAGAGAACAGCTTGTATAGCAACATACATAGCTGGTGTATTAAAAGTCTCGAACATAATCTGCGTCATTTTTTCACGATTAGCTTTAGGGTTAAGTGGTGCTTCGGTTAGGAGGACCGGATGCTCCTCTGGGGCAACACGAAGCTCATTATAGAATGTATGATGCCATATCTTCTCCATATCATCCCAATTGCTGACAATACCATGCTCAATTGGGTATTTCAAGGTTAAGATACCACGCTTCGATTGAGCTTCATCTCCTACATAGGCATCCTTTTGACCCATGCCAACCATCACACCAGTATGGCGGGGACGGCCAACAATACTTGGGAATACAGCTCGTGGGGCATCATCTCCCGCAAACCCAGCCTAGATATTAAATCAACATCAGAATCTCTTTTAACTTTCTTAAGAATAACGGCTCAAACGTTAATAAGTATCATCAAATAACATAATGGAACATTAACTCTGTTCTGGTCAACGTTGCTAGGATCACCAAAAATGCCGCACACCTGTGTCCGATCCTCCTAAAATGAACATCTTTTGAAGGATCTGACACACAGCCCGATGACATTTTTGAAGGATCCGAGCAACATATGTTAGGATACAACAAAATCTTGAGCTTACCTTAACCATTCCTGTCCCATTGTCGCAGACGAGGGGTTGAATTTCCTCACCTTCTGCCATCTTATGCTACTTCCTGCATTAAAATCTGAATCTTTAGTAAAAATATACAACTTGAAAGATTATAATCAGGTTTCAGGGGCGGAGCTAGTCCTTCGAATAGAGGTTCGGCTAAATCCAGTAACTTTTGTCCAAACCCTGTATTTGTCTTAAAAAATTATGAATTATGCACAAATTATCAATTTGGAACCAAGTAACTTAAAATAATTAGAATACTAATCCCATAAGTTTCAAATTGTGGCTCCGCCTCGGTCTATAATCCATATATTGCTTCTCTATTTTAGCTCTCAACGTTTCTAAATATTGATCCTATAAGAATATTATTTTGAAAGATATTTTCAAACATAAAAAATACTCTAAAATCTAGCATCTTTACCCAAGAAAAATAACATTACCAGAAGTAATCTCAAAGCAGTTATATTTCCTTAAATCAGAATTCACATAAATCAAATTCAAATCAAGGTAGGAACCAAAAGAATATAACAACAAATTAAAAACACAAAGGAAAATAAATATTGAAAGGGAAATGCAGATTGAATTGTACCTTTCGGAGCTTAGAATCGAAGAGCGAGAGTTGAGAGAGAGAC
Organism: Nicotiana attenuata; assembly: GCF_001879085.1. Taxonomy (NCBI): domain Eukaryota; kingdom Viridiplantae; phylum Streptophyta; class Magnoliopsida; order Solanales; family Solanaceae; genus Nicotiana; species Nicotiana attenuata. Next base: position 401,158 of record NW_017670540.1, read on the forward strand.
AAAGGAATGAAAATGGGAAGTGTTTAATTGTATTCCTCCCCTATTACTTGGCGGAGGTAGGAGAAAAATTGGAGGGATTATATTGAAAATTGAGAATAAATATCAGCCGTTGGATCTGTTAACAGTTTGTATGAACGGACACCATTGACACATCGTGGGGGCTATCATTTAGTGGTCCCCACCGTGTCCCTCTCATTTCGCTTTTTCTCTCATTTCCTTGTCCTGCCAAAAAATACGTTGTTTTTATGCTTTCATATATTCTCTCAATATTAGATTTGTAAAACTTGTTTTTTTTTACTTAGTTAATAAAGCAATACGAAAAGCTAAAGTTTATGCCTAACCGAACGTGTTCATTATGAAATATTTTTGACTTCTTAAAAAAAGAATATAATTTTATAACGAGAGAGTTATGTGGTTTTATTTATTTATTTATTATTTTTTATTTTTCTTACTGTTGTGATTATGCTTGCATGAGCCGAGGATCTATCAAAAACAATCTCTCTACCTGCACAAAGGTAGGGGTAAAGTCTGCGTACACAGTGACTTTTCTAAACTCTACTTGTGGGAATCAAAAGCAGATCTAGGATTTGGCTGTCGCGGGGGCACCATAACATTTAATATAAATTTTATCACTGCTCATACAGATTGGTACGATGACCTATGCTAATTCTTGAAGACTTTGCAAGTATATATGGAGCTTTTGCCGAGGTTTTTTGGTGCCGGTAACCCTTTTTCCAATAGTGTGTGTTCGCCTCTAGTCGAAATACACTGGGTATATATTTTATTGCTGTCGAGTTATGTGCTTATTATACTTTAGGAATGGGAACCTTGGCGTAACTGGTAAAGTTGCTGCTACGTGATCAGGAGCTCACAGATTTGAGAAATATGGAAACAACCCCTACAGAAATGCAGGGTAAGACTGCGTACAATAGACCCTTGTGGTCCAGCTCTTCCCCAGACCCCCGCGCATAAATGGAGCTTAGTGCACCGGGCTGCTCTTTATACTTTAGATGTGGGCATTTCTCATTTTTCCCTTGTTAAAATTTTTTATTACCTACTATTTTATTTGTTTTCAGATTTTTGTATCTCTTTTTAAAACGACTTTCAGATATTATTAAAATAAATTGTAAAACCTCTTAATTAGGTAATTATATTCCTGAATCAACCAACACTTAATTATGTGAAAATTAGCTGAAAATGTGAACGTTTCAGTGTAATTTTTTTTTCTTTATAAAGTTCCAAGAAGATGCTTGACATTGATGGTTTCTCATAGTTTTTGTACCGTCTCCTTTCAATCTATAAGTATATGGATTATTCATAAATAAATTATTCTTCTATTATCTCTCACAAAGATTTGAAACTTTGTCAAATTAGGTGGAATAAAATATAAATCCAATAATTAAAAACAAAAACTATCTCTTGGAATAATAATTTCGAATACTTTTTATGAAAAGGGATGCATGTTCAGAAAAGAAAAAAAGGGGTGCATGTTCTATGGAATATTAAGATACGGAGACCTTTGCTCAAATATAAAGATCAATAACATTTCAATATAATATTGAGGTACGAATTTAGTAGGTAGTCGAGCGTTCTTCTTTCTATACCAATAGTATTAGTATATATTCTCATATTTTCTTATTCTTAGGTTTCGATTATTACGTGTTATTTCTTTCGTTTTGGTCATCTTATTATTTTGTTGTTGTTACCGCTTCATTTTTATAGCTTCTACACTGTTGTTTTTCTTTTCCATTATTGTTATGTTTTCCTTGAGTCCAGAGTGTATCTAAAATAATTTCTCTATCTCTACAAGGTAGGAATAAGATTTGCATACACACTTTCATCCACAAACCTTACTATATGCGATTATATTGGGTATGTTATTGTAATTTAAAAAAAAGATATAAGAATCAATAACAATTGTAGTATAGAAGATTAGAAGTTGTTGTCTGTTTTTTTTTTTTTTTCCTTTCCCTATTTTACATATAGTTTATTTTGTTTATTTTGTGTGGCTAAATGCACTCGAGAATTTGGACCTCAAGTATCCTAGTTTGCCTTTGTGATTTCCAGTTCGTGCATTTTATCCATTTTTTGTTGAGGTGGATGTTCGGACATATTAGAATTGATAAGATTAGGAATGAAGATATTCGGGAAAAGGTGGGTGTGGCCCCTGTGGATGACAAGATACGTGAAGCGACTCTTTCTAGTTATTTCGTTCTCTATTTCTATTTAATAGGATCCTGAGGAAAAGGATTTTGTTTCCACCGAGCTAAAATAATATGTTGATGTCTCTAGTAAACCAAAGTCATCGTTTAATAGCTATTTTGCTTCAATTTTTTCTTTACAAATAAGAAATTGAAGATTTAGTTACGATTAGAAATTAACTCTATCTTCATCCCCCTTCTGTATAACCTATTCACATTAGTGAAGCGGTTGGATGCATAAGGGAAGTGCACGTTTGTGAGACCTTAGTCGGGATGCATAGGTGAGTCAACCTACGAGCACGGCTCCTATTACAAAACGAACTCTACCTCGAGGAAGCCGACGACGAGAATTTTGAATCGTCAGAAAAGAGTAGTAGGCATACTTTCACAATAGTCTTGTCCACAAGCAAATCAATGTTCGGCAACGGAAAATCATCTTTGGGAACATGCTTTATTGAGATTTCAAAAATAGATGCATAGCTTAGATGGTTCGGGCACGTGTGAAGGAGAAGCCAGATGCCCTGGTCAGGAGTTGTGAGCAGTTGGCTGCGGCGGGTTCGAGAAGAGGGAGAGGGCGACCTAAGAAGTATTGGGGAGAGGTGATCGTGCAGGACATGACGTGACTTCAGATTTTCGAGGATATGACGCTTGATAGGAAGGTGTGGAGGACGAGCATTAAGGTTGTAGGTTAGGAGGTAGCTGAGCATTTTTCTACTTCGTTCCGGGTGGGAGGTTGGTCTGATAAGGTTTTGTCCTAGGCTGTTGACAATTATTGTTGTGTCCACACTATTCTTCCGTTTTTCATAGTACTGGGTCTTATTCACTGGTTTTTGTTATTGTTTTTCGTCTATTTTCTGGTTCTTATGATGTTGCTATTATTCATATGGTTCTATTGATGATACTAATATATTGTCTCTTTTCGTCTTCTTGACCCGAGGGTCTTTCGAAAACAACTTCTCTACTCTCCGGGGTAGGGGTAAGGTGTACACTCTACCCTCCCCAGACCCCACTTGTGAGAACTCACTGGATTGTTGTTGTTAAATTTTATCCATTTTGTTCTTTTTTCCTGATAATTCCGAATCAGTAGTTTTTTTTTTTTTTTTTTTGAAGAACAAAAATTTCCAGTTTTCAATCCCTTTCAAAAGAAAAAGACATTAACCTATTCTTGCAAAGTAGATGTTGATTTTTATATAAATAAACGGCTATTTCTTAAATATTAAAATATCATCCAAAACTCTTGTGTGCTAAACTTACCCTCAAGGGAAACAATCAGCCAAAGTTACTCATAATGAGAGCTAGCTTCATAATGATGTTTCTTTTTAGATTTAAACCTAAATGGCTGACTTTTATTAGCTATTACTTCCTTCGATTACAAATTTTAGTCTTTTGGTCCAAAATATTTGACGTTTTTAGAAGAATATTTAATTTTTTATTACGTACTTTTTTTATTTTCAAATTTACCGTCATTGCTCCTTCAATTGGAGTGTTAATTAAGTGATAGGAGTATATTTTTTTGGTGAAATAAAGAGTAGCTAGACAAATACTCTTATGATTAAAGCTATTAAATATTTTTTTAGACGATGTGCAAAAACATTTAAAAACAGATAATATACCTAGCTAACATAACCATCTAGTATTTAATACCACATCATGTCTAAACGATCTTGATATACTTATAAACTGCGAATAGATGAAGAAAAAATGTTATATTATTGTGTTAATATTACAGGGAAAAAAATATCTAAAAAAAGTGGCCTGCCCCCTCCATCTAGCCTGCTTGATTAACAATTTAGCCCACAAATGTCAAAGCCAATCAAGAAGCTAGAAAATATTTAAATGGCATGAAATGACAGGTGATTACTTTCTCTTAAAGCTGAAAAGAGCTGTTTGTTAATGACACCAAATCTCAATTAATAAAATATGGAATCATGGATCTTGAAAATCTTAAAACCAATGACCATGAGGAGTGTTGTAAAATCTCATTCCCCCTTTTGAGAGTAGAAGTACAGATGTCACAGTTGGAAAGTCAGTTAACAAAGAGAGTGTGGGGGACAACACCTAACATTCCCACTAATTGTCAATGAAGTGAATGAAAATCATGAAAAATCCGTATTCGAATTCCAGCAAAAACAAAAAGACGTCAGGCGATTTCTCTTGACGGATAGAATTATTCAATACCTATGTAGGAGGTAACATCCCCTTCATGAAATAGTTGAAGTAAGCGCAAGATTGAGCCGAGTAACAACTTTATACTATAAACTAAAAAGTAAGGTGTGGGGGTCATACTCTATGCCCATTCTTAGCTTTTTCTAAAGCCTTCAAAAGATGCAAAACCCATGCGTAATTGTCTTAAAGACATTTGCCTTTTTCTTTTCTGATAATTAAAGCAGTTAATAGAGCAATTGCACCACCAAAGCACATGTCAATCCAACTTAGAAACTCTACTTTTCATCCTACAGTTGTCATCTCTAACCCTTTGGGCTGTGAATGTTCAACCAAAAGATCAAACATTTTCTTTGAGCACTTATGATGGCTTGTGAGAACTCTAAAAGTTAGCACATTTATACATACATACATACATACATATATGCATTAGATGAAAAATGATAACCGCGAAGCAAGATGTTGTACACAACAACTGTAACAACTGTGCCTCAATCCCAAACTATTTGGACCGACTATGTGAATCATCTATTCGGAGAATATAGATGGTATATGTGTTTCAATGTTTACACTTCTAATTCGATCAAAAAAATTCTTTTCTTGAGCCGAGGGTCTTTCGGAAACAGCCTCTCTACTCCTTCAGGGTAGGGGTAAAGTCTGCGTACACACTACCCTCCTCAGACCCCATTAGTGGGATTTTACTGGGTTGTTGTTGACGACTTCCCATCATATTTAGTTTGTAAATCAGATACTGCTCAGTAATGAGTTATGACTGAAGCACAGCCTTATCTTAATTTCCTTCTTGGGTAAAATATGGAGAAACCAGACTTGATAAAGTCACATGGTAAGGTGGCACTGTCTTTTGGTGAGAAAAAAGGGAGCACTGTCTTTTGATTTCAGTTTCATCATGTCTTTTTCTATTAAAAATATTTTCAGGAAAAAATAAACGTTTTCAGAAATCTTACCATCTGGAGACAACTAGATCCACTATTTGATGGATCTTTACAGTAGGGCATCAAAAGGAAATACCTTAGTCCTGTCAGTATAAAATCAGATGCTCTCCTGATAATACTAGAGAACTAGATCCTGTATGCATAGCCGGATCGGTTTAAACTTGATGGATTCAACCTATAAAGCTCTTAGAATAAACTCTTTGTACTTAAAATTATGGGCTCAAGATTTAATATTTATTGAAAATTTGGTGGTTTCGACATATATATCAATGTTCTGTGTCCATAGAAAGGCTGCTGCATCCGCCTCTGCCTGTACAACGCATGCAAGTTTCAGAACCTGTTAGATGCATGTAAGTTTCTTGCAAACCATTATAAGATCACTGTCATAAATAATAGATTAATCCAACAACAGAGGCTAACAAAGATGGTTCTTGAAAACATCACAAGGAAGTGAGAACTACAAAAATGAACTCACTCAAACATCATCTGGTCTAAAAAGAAGCTAAGACATGGAAGAGAAATACAAGAGAACTAAGGGAAAAATATGATTAAGTACTAAATCCTTAAATGAGAAACATAAACCTTCAGAAACTGCAGGTTCACTGGATGGTTAATTAAATGAACAATTCTACAGCTTCCCCACATTTCTAAAGGAAAGGAGGCAATATCACCCATCGTCGAGGATACTTTGGTCTTCCTTCCTTTCCATCAAAGAGCTGCAAAGAAAAGGTGCCAAAGCTAAGAACCAGAACAAATGACACAATAAAAATAGAAGCTTCCTGATGAGCACAAAAGAATATTCGCATAAAGCACACATCTTGCTAGTTAGCAGTTCTGTTAATTGGTCTAGAAAATTCACTGTTCAGCATAGTAGCATACAAATAAAATTCAAAGAGCAAAGTTACAACTTATTCACACTGGCCGTTCTATCTGAATAAAATGCAAACTAAATTTGGCACGAAGTTGAGAAATAATTCCATCTTATTTGTAGCGTAGTAGTTAGTACTCATGCATAAAGTTTAGATTCTCTCTAAAGCAAACCGTGTTAAGTTTGAACTGTCAACTATGAAAATAAGCAAATAACTCATACCTTTTTGGGAGGAGTAAGTTTCTATATTCTTTCCTTAGGTTAACTACCCCCTACCCCCCAAACCCCGAAAGTGCAGTGCATCAGCGACAAGAAGCTGATGGAATAAATAGTCTTCCATTCACCACATATCTCGAATTGAAGCCCATTGATATAAGAAGACTTGGGTAGTCAACAAGCCTCAATGTAGATGTAATTGGATGTATAGCCTAAAGGAATGCATTCTGTTGTTTTCAATTGGTAAAAACGTTCTTTTTGTTCCTTATTTTTTTTGAGAAGGATCTTTTTGTTCCTTATTTTTTAGAAGAATGTGGACAAATGATTACCTTCCTCAAACGACGATGCTTTCCAAGGGCCCAGTTAGTCATAATGCTAGCAGCAACAACCATGAAGACATAGCCCGCAACTGTCTGAGTAGCAATGTTGAAGCCCAACCACTGGTAGATCTCCGTTGTGTAATTGGCACAGGTAACAATATTGAACAAGAAGCCGTATGGTATTTGGTAACCTCCATTACCACTGGGACTTCGGAGATTTCTCAACAATAAATGGCAATAGAAGTTTGCAACTTGACAAACTAACCCAAAACCAAATCCAATCTTCATCTGGAGATCGCTTACAGGAGTGTAAAGAGGGTGATTCACATAGTAAGCAATGAAAGCTCCAAAAGACCAATAATAGGCACAGTTCCGGAAAACATTGGAAAGTGGAGAAGTGGCATGGCTGAAGCGATGCACAAAGAAGGTCTCCATGATCCGTTTGAAGTAGTGGAAACACCAGTAATACATGGCATATGTCTGGACAGGGTGGATAACACGTTCTTCTTTGTAGCCGAAAAACTTGTAGACTGGAAAGTAGTAAATGATAGGATAGAGTACCAGAGGACCTAGATACTCCCAGAAGAAAAGTGTACTATACTTAACCTGCGGACCAAGATCCTTGAAAACTACGGTTAACTCACTCGTGCTCCCATTAGTATATTCATTGAGACTCTTCTTGTAGTGAAGAACAGTTGGCCTCTCTTTTGACCCAGGTTGAACAGGTAGGGTGAGACGCTGTCTAGAAGGATAGTATTTTCTGGCTGTTGAGATCAGAAGCAAACAATAGTTTAATGATGTCAAACTCATAATAATGCAACTACTGCAAATAAGAAAGTGATCTCAAGAAAAGGCAAACATCAGAGTACATCATTCCACAACTTTTCTCACAAATTGTAAATTCACCAACTTCGTAATTATGGTGACTAATCTGCAAGTTTTGATCCTTACACACTTTGCGTTCAATTGTTCAAACCACATGAAGTGCTAGATAGTCATCTTTAATGTTTTAAATATTACAACTCACAGCGATCCCATAAAAGTGTCAAGCACATACACCATAAATGATAAAGGCTTCAAAAAAGTAAATATTCGAGTGTAAGCAGCACAATTGGGAATGGCATGTTGACATGGAGCTAAAACATTTGCATGTACATAATTCATCACTCCAACATTCATTAAAAAAGAAAAATCGTATAAGATCACTTCATAGCAAGAGATGTACCTTACCATTACATTTTTAGGTTTGGCAGATAAAGAAGATCCAGTTTGATACAAACCTTTGCAGATGCTAGATTAAGACAAACTCTTTAAACACGGGTGAAGTGTACCGAGTGACAAGTACCAACTACTTTGAAGAGAATAAGCAGGAAAAAAAATCCTCACTTGCACAAATTATGATCCTCCTATCAATCACACTAATTTTAGAAGAATCTTCCTTTTTTGGGGGGTTAATGAGAAATTCTCGAGGGCTAGCTGATGCACGGTACGAAACGCGGTGAACAATGGGTCTGCCCCTCTACTCTTCTCCACTTAAATACTAGGCTTTTTTCTGTGGCACTCATGAAATGTGCCTAACTCTCACCATGCACTGTGCTCTGACTACTGGACCAAAGCCCTAGAGGCAATCTAGAAGAATCTTCTTTCAATTGAGTTAGGCAAAAATTGATCAGAATCATTCCAGTTGTTACTATCACTAAAAATGAAGTCACACAGTACTATCTTTTACTCTTTTATTCCACATGTTAGTTCTAAAACTTTACTGCATAAGATTTCAAGGGAACCTGAAACTTAACCCCTCCATCAAATTTTAAGTCACACAACTTTATATTTGTAGGTCAAAAAAATCAAAACTGAATTGAAATCAATATCAAGTAGTTCAAGATTTCAATAATGATACTTGACCAATTAAAACTCATTTTATAAGTTCCAGTCAAATTGATGATTATATTTTCTAATTGTTATTATAACATACAAAGAATGCACATTGAAAATAAAAAAGTTTCCCAAGGAAAAGTTAATCTGTGCCATCAAATTGGGATAAAGGATACGCATATTTCTTACATGTTATTAGTCCCATTCCAAGGTTATGAAGCTAGGAGAAAAATGGAAGTAATAAAAACCTTTTAAGACGCATAATGGTTCCATTTCAAGATGTTTTCCTCTTAGTAAAATCAAACAATGAACTCTATCTAAATTGATGATTGTATTTCCAATTTTTTCACTGCATATAAAAATTCATGATAAAACAAAAAAGTTTGCAACAAAAAGTCAATATGTGTCACTTGAATTGTGCAAAGGGAGTACATCCTTCTAATTTGTGTTAGTATTAGTCCTACACTCCTACTAATAAAAAATGTATGTTATTTGTCTCATTCCCAAGGTAGTGAAGCTCCTGCTCAGTTGCAGGAGATAAACGGAAGCACGAAAAACCCTTTTGTGACTTAAAAATTAGCCATTACATGCATAGTAGTTCCATTCCGTGATGGCTTCCTTCTAGAAAAACTCTAAATGGGAGAAAACAGACCCACAAACACATAGAAACACACATATACATGTGTCTTCATACACTATATTAATAGATTTCATGCATTTTCAGCCTAACAAAAGATAGAACAAATAAATCAAACGAGGTCAAGAGGTAGAGAGAATTGGAAAAGAACATAAAAAGATGGACATCACATCAAGTTGTTTAAATCTCCAAAACTACTCTATATATGTATACAATACAAAGACACAACACACAGACACTAACACAATTTTCTTATTTCTGAAGAAGCATTTAAATTGCAAAAAATCACTCAGGGATTTGAATCACAACTTAAAAATTGAAACCATAAATTTATTAATTCCTGTCATGACCAACCAGTAGAACATTAAAAGTTCCTGGCAATGCACAAATCAACTTAAGTAATATGCATGGTAAAAGCTATTACACCTTCCCTTCAAACTACTCTCCCTTCTCATTAGTCCATTGCCTCAAGGAAGATTCGATGGATATTTTCCTCTTGTAAATGTCAAGCATTTAACTAGTACATCAGAGCAAACTAACTGATTTAACTATCAGGGAACTTTCCAAGGGACGGATCTTCTGTTTTCTGTAAAAGATGCATGAACTTTGAACTAGCAAAAGTAAGTTACGTTTTATCTCCTATAGTGGTGGCAAAGTGGATAAAAGAAAACAGGTATCTATCCATATTATCCATTAAAAAATGGGCTGGATAATAAACTTTTAAAAACGGGTCAAATATAGATAAGAACCATATTATCCACTTAGAAAACGGATAACCAGCGGATAACTAATGAGTTTAACTTTTACAATTGTAAAGCTTCAAATTGGGGTTTCTCAAGTTTGGGAGACTAGGAATTCTCCCAAAAGTGATCATATTCAAGAAGCCATGGATAATATGGATATCCATATTATCCGCCGGTTAACCCATTTTTTATCCGTATTAAATATGGATCGGATAGGATAATTTATCCGTTTTTGCATTGCCCGTTTTCCAACGGCCCGTTTGCCACCCCTAATCTCTTATATGTTTTATCACATATACCTATGCCTTCGTGGGAAGCATTATCCCGTACCTCCAAAGGCTGATCCAAGATTTAAGCTTTATGGTTTAGTTCAAAATTCTATCAAAGTCTATTTGATTTGATGAGTCTGTGATCTATTATTTGCATTTATTTAGTTGATTTTTTAACACATGCACAGTGTTTGACCCAAAGCTACTGGGTTCGAATGAACCCATATCTTGTACCTATGTTGGTAGGAGATAGCAGCTACCCGGCAGAATAGTCGAAGTGCACGGTTGTTTGAAAAAAACTAAGCTACCATCTTTGAAAACAATTAAGTAGTCAATTAAATATCCATAAAAAGATCTTATCTTTGAAGAAATAAACAGTAGCTACTCACTTCGTTTATGAATTGCCTCCTGCAGATCAGTAACCGTGGCCTGAAATAACAACCACCAAATTTACATCAGCAAACCAATAAAATATATAAGACATATGTATATGCACAATTTTTTAAAGAATTGACCATTATTCTACTTAAAATACGCGCCCATGTGGAGCAATTTTGCAAAAACAAAAACAAACCCAGATGAGGAAAGATGGAGAAACATACGGAATCGGCGAGCTCAAGGCCACCTTTGATTAGTTCTTTGCCGCTACGTGTAACTACCAAAACCTTCATTTTTCTTTTCCCACACACAATACTTTGGGATCTACAAAAGAGGAAAAAATTCTGAGAAATGAATAATTGGGGGTTGAATTGTAGTGGGGTGTGAGATCTTTGAAGGAGTTGGGACAGGTAATTAATGGTGTATAGTTGGGTAGAAGTTAGCTGAACGAACCATTTGCGTAGATTAACTACTTCCAATCAATGTTCCCTCTTCAAAATCAATCTCATCAGCTGCTTAATGGGCTACGGCCTGACTTGGACCACTTCACTAGGCCCATGACCCGGAAAACCCACTTGTTTTATTGGACTTTTTTCACTTTTAGCCCACGAAATTATTTATATGAGATTTTTTTCCTATCTATACCATATATGAAACTTTATTACCAAAAATGTTTATAGTATCTAAATTACCCGCCTAGTCCACATTTTTCCTAAAATTTATGCACCATTCATTTATTAGGTATTAAAAGGGCAGAATATTCCCTAAAAACGCGCTAAAAATCAGGAAAGAATCCTGATTGATTGATTCTACATTAAATTCAATTTTTGAAACGGAAAGGAATATTCTCATCAGCGTATTTTTCTCTTAAACTACAATTCAAAAATTAAGGAAAAAAAGTACGCACAGCTTCAAAAAGTACGAACAGCTTCAATGAACTGAATTCAAATTGTAGAATTCAAATCTTCGAGATTCAACTACAAACAGCTTCAACGAATTACTATATTCTGTTCTTCGTCTTTTTCAGAAATCAAATTGTCGATCATATATCTGTTCTTCATCTTTTCTTCTCTCAATCTAGAAATTCAAAAAAACACCAACAACAACAAGCAATCATGTCGAAAATCGCAATAATGCTACAATTCAATGGGATTTGGGACAACTATGGGAGATTTAGGGATTTTGAAGTTGATGCCATTGTGGTAGATGTGAATGCAAGCTAAATATTCTGGTTTCTACAATTGCAGAACAACTATCGATTGATACTACAGAAAAAATCGTAGAAATCAAATACATCGTGAACGACAATTGTCCCCCAATGGAGATTAGGAATGATATGGGGGCTAGTGTGTATATGGGGTTTAGTGTGTATATGGAATTGGCAATCACGAACGATAACACAAGTTCAAGTTTGTATAGTTAGAAATTGCATAGAATTATGGTTTTACGATATTATCTACAATATATCTACAATTAACTACAATTAAAACTACATTTATACAATTTAAATACAATGTCTGACATCCTAATATGGATGTCTACAAAATTTTAACTATATCTACAAAAAATCTACAAATTTTGTACAAATTAAAATGACACCGTTTATCTTTATATTGATGCAGGTTCGTCTGGATCCCTAAAGTTACTTGATATGCCATCCTCCCCAGCTATAGGAGAATATCAAAGTGAAATAATAAAAGAATCTACACAAACTGATATTGAAGAAGGACAAGTGTATCAGGACAAGCAAACTGTAGCTGCTGCTATGAAGCACTTTTCTGTTATGCACAAGTTCCAGTTCAGAGTTAAAAGATTTAGTCATAGAAGGTATGGAGAAAATATCAATAAAAGCAGTGTTTAGTCAAGTAAAAAAATATTTTAAAAATTGTAGTAAAATTGTAGTTACATTGTAGTTAAATTGTTGTTTATGTTACTTTATGGTAAAATAGTCCTTTTGTTGCACCTACATTTATAATCTGTATTAAATATTGTATTTTTTTGGAAGCTACTGGCTTGTATGCGTTGGTGAAAACTATAAATGGCACTTCAAGGCAACATCAATTAATGATTCCGCAATGTTCAAGATAAGGAGTTTCAACCGACAACGCACATGCTCCTTAATGGACGATACATTCATACAGCGCAAACGTACTGCAGTTGTAGTTGGTAGCATGGTCATGCCAAAGTATTGTGATCCTAAGACAGTTTACACACCAAAGGACATACAAACTGACATGTTATCCCAACATGGAGTGAACCTAAGCTACATGCAAGCATGGAGGTCAAAGGAAAAGGCTTTACAGTTATTGAGAGGTCATCCGGCTGACGCCTACAATAAATTACCAAAATATTTTTATATTCTTGAGAAAACGTATCCTAGTTCAATTGTTAAATTGAAGAAGACAACCGATGAATGCTTCTTATATGCATTTGTTGCTCTTGTACATCAATAAGTGGTTGGGAATATTGTAGATCAGTAGTAGTGGTTGATGGGACATTCTTAAAGACAACCTATCGGGGAATTATGCTGACAGCAAGCACAATGGATGCGGCAGGTATAAATGTAGTTATTTTGTTGTTATTTTGTAGGCAGTGTGTAAATTGTAGAAACATTGTAGATATCTTTGTAGATATCTTGTAGTTTATGTGTATTTGTGTCTTTATGTGCAATTTCAATGCTGTCAGTTAATTAATTTGTTATTAATAATGTAGGAACAATATTGCCTTTGGCATATGCAGTGGTTGATTCGGAAAATGATGCATCGCGGAAGTGGTTTTTTGAGCAATTCAAGCTAGCATATGGTGAAAGAACTTCAATGTGTGTTATTTCAGATAGGAATGAGAGTATCCTGAAGGCAACATCAATTGTCTATCCGGGCGTGCCACACTACTCTTGCACGTGGCATATTTGGACAAATATAAGGGCAAAGTTCAAGAAGGGTCATCTACAATTAAATGAATTGTACTTTGCTACAGCAGGATCATACACTATGGATGAATTTAATGAAAGGATGTCGAAGATTGAAGAGATAGACCCTCGTGTTAAATCATACCCTATAATATTGGCTATCATAGATGGTCAAGAGTACATGCAACGGTGAATAGAACTTGGACTATGACATCAAACATCGCAGAGTCGTTGAATGCTGTAACAAAATATGCAAGAGCGCTGCCTATATTTGACCTATTAGAGTATATGAGGACACTTCTTGAACGTTGGACAAAAGAGAAGTTGTTGAAGGCAAAGGGTACTTTCACATACCTTGGGTACAAATTCAACAAAGAATTGGAGAAAAACAGTACATTATCTCAGAAACTTAGGGTAAGATCTCTTTATTTTGTGGAGAATAATAATATTTT
>NW_017670540.1:415758-498975 GCF_001879085.1 Nicotiana attenuata
ATACGCAGAACGTGGGGGAGTGAAGGTAAAACGTGGGGGGGGGGGGGGGAGTTAGGGGTGAAACGAGCGGAGGGGGTGGGGTAGAACTGAAAGGAAAGAGAAACTGGGAAGTCCTAAAATTATGCCTGATACAAATGCCTATTAATTATATCCTTCTTTAAATAATGGTATATAAATGGTAATTTAGTATACTAAATATAATTTACTCAAACCTTAAACATGTAGGGTAAAAAGGCTTCACAAATGGGATAGGAATGTAAAAATTCCTATTTATATTTAGTAACTGAAAAAATTAGCAGAATAGCCTGGGAGGCTCCTGTACTTGTCCAATTTTGTCATGCTGGTGTTTGTACTTACAAGTTTGCCAACCAAACCCCTCTACCCTTAAAAATTGAGCATTTTAAACCCCGCTCATCCGGTGTGGCATTTTTTACTGAAGTGTGTGTGCTGCACTTTTTAAGGAGCGTGAGGCCTATTAAAAAGGCGCCAACAACCATTTTTTGGCTGTCATCTTCTTCCCGATTGTTCATCATCCATTGTTGAACAAAAGCGAGCTTTTCTTCTTTGCTTTTATCTCTCTCTCTCTCTCCAACATTTTATGTCCAATTCCTTTTCCCCTCCCCTATCTTCTTTGTTTGTTTCTCCCTCGAATCTGAAACTTTATCATGAATTTAGAATCCCTTGGCCAATAATTCAGATCTCTTTTAAAATTTAATTATATGCTCTTTTTGTAGATGGGAAACCCATCAAACTATCAAAAATACCAACAAACCAAAAAGGGTCAACCGAAAAATCCTCAAAAATCACCACACCTCAAAATTAACTCATAAAGAATTTTGAAGCGTAAATTATACATCTTTTACCAATTAATACTTTTAAAAAATTAGAGTTTTTGAGAAAATTTAACCCCGAATTTCAAAAATCAAACAAGGCAATTTTTTTGCCTAAATCAATAAAAAATGAAGAAGAAAAATAATGAATTATTCCCCCATTTTCGAGATGGACAAAAAATGGACCACCGAACTTCTTCTCCCACTTTTCAATCTAAAAAAGAAAAAATTAATTTTACCTCGATTTCTTTTCTTTATTCATTTTAATTTTATTTCTATAATATAAAAAGGAAAGAATTGAAATGGGAGAGGAGGAAGAACATGAAGAGAGAAGCGAGATGGGCAGGAGGAAGAACGTGAGGGAAGAGAGAGAGAGAGAAATCAACGAGGGAGGGGTTAGGGGATTAATGTTTGATTTTTTTTTTATTTTAATTATTGTTAATCTACCATGTGACATGGCATCTACACATTGTTATTTTTTGACGTGGCAGCCAACGTGGACGAGATTGTATTACACGCACTGGCAGCCTCCGTTCATAAGCGTTTATTATACGCGGTGTGAATGAGTGCAAGTGTTCAATTGGCAAATTGTTAAGTTTGGGGACCGGCATGACAAAGTGCACAAGTATAGATGCCATTTAGGCCATTCTGCTGAAAAAACATATAAAATTTGTATATAACATACAGTGTGTGTGTGTGTGTGTATATATATATATATATATATATGTAAATATTTCGGCTATTATTTTGAGAGCGATTATACAATGTTATTTTCTCTATTTTATTTTATTCTTATGCCTCGTGGTAGATCCCGAATTTTAGCATTTCTCGTATAAAAAGAAACAACAACAACTACTACAATAGCCCAGTGTGGTCCCACAAGTGGAGTCTGGGGAGGGTAGGATGTACGCAGCCTTACCCCTACCCTGGAAGGGCAGAGAGACTGTTTCCGATAGACCTCGACTAAAGAAGGTGAGAGAAGTCCTGGTAGCAAGTAATAGCAAAACAATAATTAGAAAACTAAATCGAAAATAGCAACAGATAATATGAAAGGGGTACTGATAACAAGTAGCAGCAAGTTAACATATTTAGAAAACTAATTCCAAGGCAGCAAACTACGGAATTACCAATGGCAAGTAACAACGAAACGAGACATGCGAATATAGAAAACTAAGGAGAAAAAGGGTACCGAACTAGCGCTAATACTATCGAGCTAGAGAAGACAAAGGGAGATGCACGACTACCTACTAACCTTCTACCCTAATCTTCAACCTCCACACCCTTCTATCTAGAGTCATGTCCTCGGTTGGCTCAAGTAGAACCATGTCCGCCTGATCACCTCTCCCCAAGACTTCTTTGGCCTACCTCTACCCCTCCTCACAACTCCTAAGGCCAACCTCTCACATCTCCTGACAGGGGCATCTACGCTTCTCCTCTTAACATGCCCGAACCACCTCAACCTTGCCTCACGCATCTTTGGCTCCACAGGGGCCACTCCCACCTTGTCTCGAATAACTTCATTCCTAATTCTATCCAACCTAGTATGCCCACACATTCATCTCAACATCCTCATTTCCGCTACCCTCATCTGCTGGACATGAGAGGTTTTGACTGGCCAACACTCAGCCCCATACAACATAGTCGGTCTAACAACTACCTTGTAGAACTTATCCTTAAGTCTCAACGGCACATTCTTATCACACAAGACACCGGAAGCGAGCCTCCACTTCATCCACCCTGCTCCGATACGGTGTGTGACATCCTCATCTATCTCCCCATCCTTCTGGATTATAGATCCCAAATACTTGAAACTTTCTCTCCTGGAAATGACTTGCGTATCGAGTTTCACATCCCCGTCCGCCTCCTGGGTAACACCGCTGAACTTGCACTCCAAGTATTCTGTCTTGGTCCTGCTCAACTTGAAACCCTTAGACTCCAGGGTATGTCTCCAGACCTCCAGCCTCTTGTTAACGCCACCTCGCATCTCATCAATCAGGACTATGTCATCCGCAAATAGCAAGCACCAAGGCACCTCCCCCTGAATGTGACGTGTCAAAGAATCCAACGCCAGGGAAAACAAAAACGGGCTAAGTGCTGATACCTGATGCAACCCCATCTCAACCGGAAAGAAATCCGAGTCTCCACCTGCTGTCCTAACCCGTGTCTTAGCTCCATCATACATGTCCTGAATCAATCTAATATATGCTACAAGCACTCATCTAGCCTCCAAACATCTCCATAGAACCTCTCTGGGGACTTTGTCATAGGCCTTCTCCAGATCAATGAACACTATGTGCAAATCCTTCTTCACCGCCCTACACTGCTCCACCAATCTCCTCACAATATGAATGGCCTCAGTGGTCGATCGTCCCGGCATGAAACCAAACTGGTTCTCGGAAATGGACACACACCTCCTCAGCCTCCCTTCAATCACCCTCTCCCACACTTTCATCGTATGGCTTAACAACTTGATACCCCTATACTTTTTGCATAAAAAGAAAAAAGAAAAAAAACAGCGGAAAAGAATTCTAGCAGTATATAATTATATATCAAAAAGCCATGTCTTTCCTTGCTCAAATTCATAACATGTTCCAAAGACTTGCTCAAATTAATGTTGATTCACAAAAAACAAAATCGAAAGCAAAAAAAAAAATGCGTCTAATACATACTACTTATTGAAAAAGTAAATCTACCCATGCCATTAACAGGACTCAGCCCTTTGTTCAATGGATTCATCTTATACTATTATCACTTATTTATCTATAATAGCAGAGTTTAGTAATGAGGTACTTATGGTTGGAAACAATTAATTACATTTAAAGAGATTTGTACACAATTTTATACCTACTTGCAGGGTTTTGTAATGTTGGCCTAATAACGTTACGGCTTACCAACTGGAAACTTCAATTTGGACAAAATACATGTTTTAAATGGATGCTTTTTTGAATAAGGCATCAATTGCCTTATTACAATCATGTAATAATAGCATCAAAAATGGAGTCGAAGAAGACAACTTCAAACGCCAAATATGGAAGCCATCCCCATTAGTTGGCTGTCATGAATCACTAGCTTCTCAATATCAAGAAGTTAACTCAACTTGATACTTCCTTTTCTAAATAACAGTAGTACGCTGACTAACTCGCCCACCTCGACTATTCCATCGAGTACTTGCTACTTCTCACTAACGAAGTCACCGAGTAGACAAATGAGAAGAAATCGCGAACTGTTCTTGCTACTTCCCACTAACAAAGTCATTGAGTTGAAAGATGAGAAGAAATCACGTATTTGTTCCGTTTTCTCTCTTCTAAAATTTGAACCCTTATCTCTCATGATTTTCACCTACTTCGATAACGCTAGGCCCATACCTTGAGAGTTAGTCAACTTGATACTTAATGCAGAGATCAAAACTCAAAAGCATATTCCAACTACATAAAAGACCATCGAAGAGTGGAGATGCCAGGCTTCAGAACTCCCACAAAAAGTTCCAGCACCACCACAAGTAGCAGCTACAATCCTAATTGGATCGGTCTCAACCTCCAGAAAAGGCAAAATTCTATATAGATCACAACACAGTTGTTCTTTAAATGCATAGTTCCTTTGAAGTTCAAACTTATAAGCTTACGATGAATGCCAAACTACAAAGACTAGTACAATATAAGGAAACCATAAGTGATAAGTCCCCTCTTCACTATCACCTCGTTGATTGTCCAACGATGTTTTCAGGACTAGGATCCTTATACTACTACAGCTAGCCTCTTTTGTCCATACGTCACATTATGAAAATGAGCTTCATGAGAGAGTGTTGGAGAAGAGATTACCTGCAAATGCAACCTGCAGAAGGCTTCAGATTTGATCTGAAAGCTAAGTTTGGGTGAAGCTATGCGCTGAGAATAAGTGTGCGCTTCAGACAGACGACGCGAAGGTAATCTCAACAAGAAACGATTCGTTCTTCCAACCTCAACTCTAAGGTGTTGGATTAACTTTTCAGTGAATAGTATGAACAGACGAGCCACATGTCAATATAAGCGAAGATACAAACCTATCCACCATCGCAGAGGTGGGCCTTGTCTTGTTTTGGTTCTTTAACATTCAGTGATTGCCAACACGTGACTTGCAAATTCCAGAGCAACATGCATATCAGCAAGGACAACAGATTGAAGAAAGGATGCAGATTCTTCTAAAACTTAAAATATTGCTGAACCTGTAGATGTGAAACATCACTGTTGTTCCCAAAAATACAAGATCAACAACCATATAAGAGCAGTGGCATCACAAATGTTGAAGAATTATCGAAACAAAAACACCAACTTTTGGCGACTTTCAGCAGGTGTATACATCCAAGGCATTTTTCTTAAGATAGACGAAAAAACAATGAGGTTGATTTGTGTAATCTCTGAATTTCATTAAAAAAGATTGTGCTCTATGGAGAAAAATCGGAAATTTTAAGTCCCCTTCCCTGTTTCTTCTAGTTCGCAGGATCTGTTAGCAATTGCATACAAAAATTACCTAATCCTTAAATCATAGGCCAGAATAAGTTCGGTTCTCTAAGGCTGGCTAAAGAATGTAATTAGTTTGTAATAACACCTTGCTTTTACTCTTCTACTACGGGAGACTACACTTCTAGTTCGCTCAATTTCCTCACATCAGAACACCCAGAAAAAGTTCCAGCACCACCATAAGTGGCAGTTATGACTCTGATCGCATCACTCTTCTACCTCCAAGAAAACACAAAGTTCAGTAATGACCACAACACAACCGTTCTTTAGATGCATAGTGCCTTTGTTGAAACTATAAGCTCACAATGAATACTAAACTACAAACACTTGTATAATATAAGAGTATGAAGTCCCCTATGGACTGTCACCTTGCTGATGACAAAAGCCATAGGATCAACCGACTCTAAGAAGTGAATTTGGAATCCAGAATGATCCACTTTCCATCAAATAACAAAATTGAAAGATTTCAATTGCATAATAGTACATCTCAAAAATATACAAACGACTTTAAAACAAGTTCTCTGATGCTGCAATAAAATAGAACAAATAAGAAAAGTAAGTACCTGTGTAAGGGAGTCACAGAATACTAGGATATCGGGCGACAAGTTTTCTATATCATTCCTCGAATTGTTGAATGTTTAAGCTTGTTGATTTCTCCAATGACATCAAGTAATAGGAGTAAAGAGCTCGAACATACTACAGTAAGGTTGATCAGCTTAAATAGGAGAGCACTAGGGGTTGCTATATATAGAGGTAGAATTAAGTCATTAGTGTGTTAGCATGTTGTCAAAAGATAAAGAACCATATGGTCTAGCTTAAAACTAAGCACAGTTATGAATACCAGCAGAAGACGATAATATCAATATCTAACAAAAGACACTATAAGTTGAATATTTTAAAGTTAAAATCGGATTCCATCAGTGCCACAAACATAAGGCAGCAAATCAGGGGGTTTAAGTGTGGGGTGTTGATGATAGGCTATAATTACATATTTTAGTCGCTTATTACACTCAAATTTACTGCACTTTAATTGAGTTTGATCTTTAATCGCTAGTGTCTTGCACTAATTGTGTGTTTTATGCCTTGTAGGAGTGATTCCTAGCTATGTAGATGTTATGGAATGAATTCAAGTGATTTGGAGCTTTGGAGTCTGAGTAAAAGCTCAAGGAATTAAGTCGGAATCGTGTTCGGGGGTCAACGGATGATAGTTAGAACAAACGAAGAATCGAGTAGGCATATTGCGCACTGTCTAAAAAAATGCACATAACATTCTTCTCAGAACTCCATTTGGGCTCCACAATATATGGTTGGAAAGCTAACTCAAAAGGCTACAACTTTAATGTCTTNAGTGCCTTTGTTGAAACTATAAGCTCACAATGAATACTAAACTACAAACACTTGTATAATATAAGAGTATGAAGTCCCCCTATGGACTGTCACCTTGCTGATGACAAAAGCCATAGGATCAACCGACTCTAAGAAGTGAATTTGGAATCCAGAATGATCCACTTTCCATCAAATAACAAAATTGAAAGATTTCAATTGCATAATAGTACATCTCAAAAATATACAAACGACTTTAAAACAAGTTCTCTGATGCTGCAATAAAATAGAACAAATAAGAAAAGTAAGTACCTGTGTAAGGGAGTCACAGAATACTAGGATATCGGGCGACAAGTTTTCTATATCATTCCTCGAATTGTTGAATGTTTAAGCTTGTTGATTTCTCCAATGACATCAAGTAATAGGAGTAAAGAGCTCGAACATACTACAGTAAGGTTGATCAGCTTAAATAGGAGAGCACTAGGGGTTGCTATATATAGAGGTAGAATTAAGTCATTAGTGTGTTAGCATGTTGTCAAAAGATAAAGAACCATATGGTCTAGCTTAAAACTAAGCACAGTTATGAATACCAGCAGAAGACGATAATATCAATATCTAACAAAAGACACTATAAGTTGAATATTTTAAAGTTAAAATCGGATTCCATCAGTGCCACAAACATAAGGCAGCAAATCAGGAGAAATACAAGCACTGATACTTCATAGTTGGAAATTCATATCACGATTCATGTCAAAGAAAGTTCGCAGATAACACAGAACATGGAATTCTCGATATTCATAGGAGGTCATTGATTTCAAATATCGTAGTTCTGTCTTCAAAATGAGGAACACGAGTTATCTTCAAGAAAGCATAGACATCTATTCCCGAAAGCAAAAGCAAAGGGAAGAAAGCATCACAGATCTCATCTTATAGCATGCATCAAATAGTCACAAGAAGAAGAAGAAGAGGGGGGAGGGAACTACATGTTCCAAGAATGAAGGAATATAACAAAAACTCCTTGCTGCCCAAAGTTATCTTTGAAATATCCCTTTTATCGTGACTGCCTTATCAAGCAGTTAAAAAAACACTTGAAAAGTGATAGCAAGCTCTCAGGCCAAGTGGATACAGTACCATGAGCCTACCAGGTCATTGTCATACTATACTTGCTGGCTTCCAAATTCATCACTCCTTATGCATATTTAGATGAATAAAAAGGGCAGCCCGGTATTCTAGATGAACACAAAGCAGTATCTGAAAAGACCACTAAATGTTAGGAATAAATAACCTTATATGTCCAAGACTAGGATCCTTCTATTTCTACAGCAGAACCCTTTTGTCCATACGTAGCAATTATGAAAATTAAGCTACATGAGAGAGATATCTTAGTAGTGGTGGCGATTCTGATAGAGCAAAAGAGATTATGTGAGATGCAACCTGCATAAGGCTTCAGATTCAATCTGAAAGCTAAGTTTAGGTGAAGCTGTGCACCTTAGAAAAGTGTGTTGTCTCAAACAACGACGCGAAAGTAATCCTTACAAGGAGCAGTCAACTTTGAGGGGTTGAATTAGATTTCAGTGAATAATATGAACAGACAAGCAGCATATCAACGAATAATTAAACAAGTGAAAATACAAACGCATCCACCATCCCAGAGGAGGGCCTTGCCTTTTAGCTCTTCAACATTCAGTGAATGCCTAACACACATTGCAAAACTCAGAGTGACATGCATATCTGCAAGACCAACAGATTTAAGAAAGGATGGGCAGCTTCTTCGAAACTAAAAATATAGCTGAACCTGGAGATGTGAAACATCACTATTGTTCCCAAAAATACAACATCAACAACCATATAAGAGCATGCCGGCATCACAAACGATTGACAACTTATCAAAAAGAAAAACACCAAAAATAAAGACAGAAAAAATGAAACTAGAGACAACCATCACTTATGAAGAAACCAGCATTAGCAATAATGTATAATTGACATTGAACAACGCGGTCTTGCAAAGTACAATAAGAAGTACAAGAAGTTCTTGACTAATATTAGTCCTTTGGCATCCTTTGTCCTTGTTATTGAGCCAATTTGGATATATCTTCATATTCAATAGCCTTGAGAATCTTCCCGTCATATATTCCTCTCTCAATTTGTACTTTAGCACAAAAGTTATTTGTATCAATTGCTAACAGCCTAGCATTTGATCCACGATATGCACCATTAACTATCCTGACAAGACCTCCAATTTGAGGAATTACAGTCTCAAGCTCTTCCTGATCAACCCTTAAAACATGCTTATTTTCAAGCATCTCAATCTCCCCAACATACTTATCAATAACCTTACGAATCACACCCTTTTGCTTATAGTATCCCTTGTCAGCCAAAGCCTTGCTCATTACCTTCACAATTATCCCCTCGCATATCCAGTAATCTTTCCTATTACTCCGCTCTTTCGCTTGCTCTTCCTCTCTCATTAACTCATCCAACACCGATTTACCTCCACCTATACCATGCTTACCACCTTTTTCCCCATCCTTGCTACCCTTTACTCTCTTCTCATTATCTATCTCATCAAAAATGAGTCTTGAGCTTTCTGCTCTCTCTTTCACAACAGATTTCGACGATGACCCTAAGGTTAACTTGATCTTCTGATCAGTCTCGGATTTCTCCAAGGGTTTCGGTTGCAACTCCAATTGCTGCTCAGAACCATCCATAGTTTCTGCACCACCCATCAACTGCTCCGCACGCTCTATTTGCTTCTTAATCTCTCTTTCCTGCTTCTCCTCATCCGCTAAATCAGCTCTAATTCTTTTGTTTTTCATTTTTTCCTTGAAGATAGTCTCTGAATCATTATCAATGTAGGTAATAAACCACCCTTTCGGGGTTTCTTCAACTTTACACTTCCCCGTTTTCCCCAAGTACTTAACAAACTCAGTTAACGTTGCCCATTGAGTTGAATTCATATGGACATGGTGGCGATCAGCAATATACTCATTGTACACAACAGTCGCAGCCACACGACTGAATCGGTGACTCCGCTTCATGTGTTCGAGGAATAAGCTCTCGAATTCCTCCGAATAGCCACCTACTATACGATTAGGGTTTTGACCGAAAATTTCCATTTGACGCTGATGAGATTCACTCATACAGTGGCACTTGAATCCGTTTTCGTCTCGACATTGCTTCTGACACATCTGGCAATACCATCGTAGCTTCTGTAAACCCTTTGCTTTGATTCGGTTTGCAATTGCCTTTGGGGTTAAGAAATCGTTTTTCCCCATGGAAATCGAGATGCACAAAGTTCAATCTGATGGAAAATAGACGTAGAAAAGGGAACTTACAACTGGATTTCGCCGGAAGGAGGAGGAAATTCCCAAATTCCAGCCAAGAGGAGTGGCAGTCGATCAATGAATCGGGTCTTATTTGGAACGGTCAGGCCCAAATGTATATTTGGGCTGAAATCCTCTAAATCTAATGGGACCAATGTTTCTCGTAAGTTTTTATTATTACTAGTTTTAGAGTACGCGCAAAGCCTATATCAATGAATATAATTTTTTTAAAAATTACGTAAATATTATTAAATAATGTAATTTTTCGTTATTGGGCAAATATTAAAGAAAAAAATTGAAAGTTCCTAAAATAACGAATGTTAATCTCACTAAGCGCTAACTCAATAAAACAAAGAAATCCTACTCCGCCTAAGTTTTTATATGCCCTTATTATGATTTATGAGGCGTGAAATATCTTTGTTACCAAATACTATAAGTAAATAACACAAAAAATACTTTTACCACGATCATTCAAAGATAACAAAATACAACAACAATAACATACCCAGTATTATCTCACACTGTGTGATTTGGAGAGGGTAGTGTGTACGTAGACTTTACCCCTAGCTTGTGAGGATAGAGATGTTATTTTCAATAGACCCTCGGATCAAGAATGTATTTATTGAATTACAAAAATATATAATACTATATTAGAAATATAGGGAATTATCATTTATTGAAATGATATAAAAAGAAATAAAAATGATAACGACACTTCTTTTGAATACCTTTTGTCTTATGTTACATCCTTAATGCTTCAACTTAGCATGTTTAGCAATTTAATTTTTAATACTATATTATAATGGATTTTGCTCTATTTTCTTATTACTTTCACGGGCGATGCTTTTCTNTGAGATATTTTAGGCATATTTAAAGTTGTATCTAGTTTAATTAAAAAGTGAAAAAGTTGTACTGAATTGTATATAAAGTAATTTTTTAAAAGTGATTGTATTTTTTATAAATAACACTTTCGATTGCTGTATTCCAGGTAAATTTCTCAAAAATTAGCAAACCCAATTGGAAGAAAGCGTAAATGTGTTATCAGTAATATTCTCTTGAAAACCTCCACGCCTTTAATGCCTCCTGTGGATTATGCTACAAATTGTATCCCCAATAGATAAAAGAGTAATTTATGTAAAATACCCTTGAGTTTAAAATAATTATCTTTTCTTATTCATTTGAAAATTATTTACAATATATATTTACCTAATTAAAACTAATTATCTAACCTACCTACCCACCAATCCTAACTTCTTTTTTTTAACCATTTGGCTTAGCCTAGCTTGATTTGACTAGGGTTGATTTGGTTTCGCTTGAATTAAATTGACTTGGCTTGACTTGATATGGCTTGGCTTGATTTAGCTTAATTTGATTTTATTTGGCTGGGTTAAAATAAAAATAGGCAGGAGCGGGTAAATATTTTCCACCGCATAGGTATTTGCTAAACTTCCCCTAGATAAAATGTTGTAGTAGTCACTTGAGGATTTTTCCAGAATGTATTTTCTTTCCTTCCCACGAATTTTATCCATCAAAGTTTTCTTTCCCGTTAAAGTAGTAAGAAAGAAATCAAAAGAAATGGGGATATCAATTGTTACAAGAGAATAAGTGTCGTTCTAATAAATCAGGATGCTTCAAACTCCATCTGGGGCCACCATTTGATGTATTTTCATATACACCCACTTTTAGGGCCACTATTAAATTTATACATGCATTGCTTTGAATCCACAGTTTGAAATAATAAAGGAAAAATGCTTTGAATCTTCATATACCGTTTCTAAGCTGTTGACGATCAATTCCAAGCAGCTTCGACCTATTGTCCTCCGTCAGACAGTTGCGCGCGCGCCCACGTGCACTAATTAACAAAGTGAATAAATTACGTAAAAGAGAGAGAATACACAACTATATTCTTTCTTTTTTCTTTAGGTGTCTTCTACTAGCGTTCGATATATATCTATCAATACAGCTTGTCCGTACGCGTATCCATCTAACAAACAACGATCTAGGTTTCTCCCTCGTATTTTCTTAACCTCGAATAATTTACAATTCCATATATATGACGTATCGTTTAACAAAAAAGAAATTTAAGTTGGGGTGAGGGGGGTATTGAGGAAGGACCAACGAAAGGGGATAAAGTAGATCACTAGCTAAACTATGATACTCCCTCTATTTCAATTTAGATGATATATTTGGCTTATCAAGAGTCAAATTGCATGAAGTTTGACCAATATTTTAAAATATATTTTGTTATCATATTGACATGAGAAAAATTGTAACTTATGTACTTTTCGTTTAATTTTAAAATACTA
Organism: Nicotiana attenuata; assembly: GCF_001879085.1. Taxonomy (NCBI): domain Eukaryota; kingdom Viridiplantae; phylum Streptophyta; class Magnoliopsida; order Solanales; family Solanaceae; genus Nicotiana; species Nicotiana attenuata. The sequence continues at coordinate 428,037 of NW_017670540.1, forward strand.
AGTTGAACTAATTTAATTTATGTTCAAAGTTTGGTCAAATTGACTTTCGATAAGTGAAATGTGCCATCTAAATTAAAACAGAAAGAATATATTTTACTAGTTGTCCACTTTTCACTTTACATTTCCTTTAAAATAAAGTATGCATTTTATAATTTTACCCATAATATGCATTTTATAATTTTACCCATAATAATGATAGCATTTCCAAAAGTCTTGGGAAATGATTTGGAGAATAAATAGTTAATGTTAAGAGGAAAACATGGAAAAAGAATTATTTTTTTCTTGATTTAGTATAATGGACAAGTAAAAGTGAAAATGTATTTTTAGTATAGTGGACGAGTAAAAATGAACGGCGGGGTATCTAGTATCAGCACAAACAAAATGGAGGATTTAAATAACTGCGAGCTTTGTGCTAAAATTCTCCACTTGCATTCATGAAATGTAACGTTTTACCCTTGTTTGATGCTCTCCTTGCCTTTTCCTTTCATTCCCTTTCCATGTTGAGCCTGTTAACAAAACCCCACATAAAAAATTAATAAGAAATATAATTAAGTTATATATCTCACCCCAAGCGTCTTTGGATTGAGTTAGGCAACAAACTAGTATCATACTGATGGTTCGATGAGAGGAGAGTATGAAGACGAATCTCCCGATACTTAGTGGTCCGAGATATTTTAAAAAAACGGAAAATGGTTAAAAATACTCCTAAACTATTAGAAAGGGTTTAAAATGCCCTTCATCCACCTATTGGGCTAAAAATACCTTTCCATCCACCTTTTTGGTTCACTTATGCCCTTTGACTGTTAGGTTAATGCTGAATTAAAAATAATAATTATTTAAATTCCACGTGGCAACTTCTTATTGGTCGAAATTAAAACATCTAACCTATTAAAAAGACCTACCCATATCTACATGTTTTTCGGACTAACCCTCCCCAAAATACTAATCCGACCCGAATAAAAAGTTCAACTAAAAAAATGATGCCCCACTTCCCAACCACAATTTCTTCACGGGGAATTCTCTCTTCTCCCGAATGGAGGTACTAATTCTATCTATGGAAGTATAGTTTGATTTCTAGTAAGTAATTTTGTTTAAGTTCGGTGTTCAGAAATGATTATTTTCTTCCTGATAGTCAATACTGATGGCGAATTTTTGAACAACGTATGGAAAAATAACAGAGAAAGTTTGATGACTTGACTTTTTTATAGAACTGCAATGAAACTTGTTCGAATGATTAGTTTTTCTTTGGCAAAATTCATTAGAAGTTTCTGGAAACATTTTGAGCGCTAGGTTACAGGATACGTCACCATATCCCTGTAGTATAGCGTTTCGGCATTGGCGAATTTTTCGTAATTGTTGCGATGTGGAAGTATAATTATCCGATCTTGATTTTATTTTGATTAGCTAAGTTTATTTAAGATTATAACCAGCGTTGCATTGTGGTTAGGAAGTGGGGCATTTTTTTTTAGTTGAACTTTTTATTCGGGTCGGGTTAGTGTTTCGGGGCTGATTAGCCCGAAAACGGGTAGATATGGGTGGGCCTTTCTAATAGGTTAGATGTTTTAATTTCGACCAATAAGAAGTTGCCACGTGGATTAAAATAATTATTATTTTTAATTCAATATTGACCTAATAGTCAAAGGGCATAAGTGAACCAAAAAGGTAGATGAAGGGTATTTTTAGCCCAATAGATGGATGAAGAATATTTTTAAACCTTTTTCAATAGTTTAGGGACATTTTTAACCCCTTTCCGTAAAATTTAATTGGGTTAAATATTTAATTTGAATTTTACAAATTAAATTAGTCCATTTTATTATTTTTAAGCCCATAGTCCATTTTATCTTAAGGCTCATACTCATGCCATATGTCAAGTGACGTGGCATATTCAGTCAAACTCAAAGCCAACCAGATGACGTCACGTGTTAAATGATGTGGCAATATCCAAAACAGTAACCAATCAAGAGTTTTCAAGTGTCTACAATGACATGTCCGGGCCAATCACAAACAAGCTTATCATATAGTTTATGTGATAAGTTTGATGACTCACATGAGCCAACCAGAATCAAGCAAGAGCATACATATGTAGATGGACTGTCCATCCTCTACCACTATAAATAGAAGGGTTATATAACTCACTAGACATTCAGAGATGGTGAAGAGCATTCGGCAATTAGTGAAGGCATCCACAAACAGAGAGATCAATCATTAAGTGCAAAGTTCTTTAACAAAGGAGTGATCAACGGAGTTCTTCCTGAAGATCAACCCGAAACAACAAAGTGTTGATCGACGTTCTTGGAAATTAAATACATCACAAGGAGGTCCGCATCATCCTACATTCGAGAAAGACACTTCTCAAGCACTCGAATCACGGAGAATTTCAGAGAGAAGAATCATGAGATACATAGAAGTGTATCCCATAACTCTCGCTACTCCATGATGTAGAAAATGGCCATAACTCTTTTGTAACTCTTTTCCCATGTTCTACTACTAATTACTAATTTATCCATTATCCCATGTTCTCCATGATTTCATAACTTGCTACCCCACTTTCTTCCAATTTAATTCAAGGAAGAATTTTTACACCTATAAATAAGAGTCTTTCTTTGATAATGTGTGTGGAAAATAATTGTAAAGTGTTTCAATAAAGTGAGGTTAGAGTTGTAAAAAAAGAAGAAGAGAGTTTTTACTTTGTTGAAGGAAGGTGTTCATCTTGGTGGAGCTTTGGACGCGACAACCTGTTCAGAGTTTGTTCGAGTCATACGACGTGATCGGGATATTTTATCCTGAGGGAGACAAGTCAAGAGGATTACTGCTGGACCAGTGAAGACTTTGCTGCAATGGGCTTGAATCTCCTTAAAAAGAGCGAGATATCCGCGCCTCAGCCAGAAGATATTTTATTTTTCAATTGTAATTATATTTTCACCAATAATTTTAAGGAGATTCATTATGGCTGCATTTGAAAAATCCGCGGATATTAAGGTGGGAGATCTCAACAAGGCATTCCATTTCAACGGTACTCATTTCAAGAGATGGAAGGGTAAAATACTTTTTTATTTGAGTCTTCTCAATGTTTCTTAAAACTTAGAAGAATCCAAGCAAAGTAGACAACTCCTCCATGAATGATGATGAGCTAATTGCCCTTCAAGAAAAAATTAAAAAATATAACAATATATTCATACAAGTGTAGGTATTATCTTCTTAATTGTCTATCTGATATGGAAAGCATTGCAGAGTAAGTATGATACCGAGGAGGCAGGTGCGACAAAATATGTTGCTAGTAGATTTTTTTCGTTTTCAAATGGTGGACAACACATCTGTAGTAGACCAAGCTCAAGACTTCATAATGATCGTTGGAGAACTCAGGTCCGAGGATATTAAAATTGAAGACAACCTTATTGTTTGTGGCATAATAGATAAACTTCTACTTTCAAGGAAGAAATTTCAAAAAACTATGCGCCATAAACAAAAGGAAACTTCACTTGAGGCATTGATAATGCAGATTCGCATGGAAGAAGAGGCAAGAGGCCAAGATGCACTTATGCAATCGGAAGATAGCACTACAACATGTCACTACAAAGGTAAATTTAATTACTTCAAATAATATTACTCCTGAAATTCACAAAAATACTTCTTTGAAGCCGAAGAAGAAGACTTTAAGAAAAACTATGGTAGACCTCTCAAGAAGAATAATAGTGCAAACAACCAAGCACAGAATCAACAAGTTCATATTGCGAAACCATACTTTGTCTGTGGTAAGAGTGGGCATATTGCTCAATTTTGCAAATTTCGGAAGCGTGGTCCTACACCACAGGCAAACGTTACCGAAGATCCACTTGTGGCGGTGTTAACAGACATTAACATGGTAGAAAATGTTGATGGATGTCGGGCTAATTCTGGAGCAAACCGTCATGTTTGCTATTATAGAGATTTGTTTAAAGTGTATACTCCATTTGAGGAGCCCAAAATCATCATGCTTGGTTATTCTCACGCAACCCAGGTGCTTGGAAAGGGAGAGGTCGAGTTGAAGTTTACTTTAGGAAGAGTATAAACGTTGAAAGACGTACTTTATACTCATTCAATGAGAAAAACTTTGATGTCTAATTTTCTTATTAACAATGCAGGCTTTAAACAAATTATTGAGAGTGATCAATATGTAATAGTGAAAAAGAGTATTTTTGTGGGTAAGGGGTATGCATGTGATGGGTTGTTCAAGTTGAATGTTGAGATGAATAAAACTTCTTCTAGTTCTGTTTATATGCTTTCTTCTACTAATTTTTGGCATGTTCGTTTGTGTCATATTAATAATCGTTATGTGGGAATCATGAGTAGTTTAAGATTTATTCCAATGATTAGAAAGATTTTTGAAAAATGTGAGGCTTGTAGTAAAGCTGAAATAACTAAAAGGCCTCATTTCCAAGTTGAAAGAAAAACTGAATTGTTAGGATTAGTTCACACTGATATTTGTGAACTTGGAAGAATTTTAACTCGTGGAGGAAATAGATATTTTATCACTTTTATTAATGATTTATCTAAGTACACATATGCTTACTTGATGAAAAATAAAAGTGATGCATTTGCAAATTTTAAAAATTATCTCCATGAGGTTAAAAATCAATTCGGTAGAAAAATAAAAAGAATTAGAAGTGATAGACGCCGTGAATATGAGTCTAGTGAATTTAATTCTTTTGTTAGATCATTGGGAATAATTCATGAAACTACTCCACCTTATTCTCCTGCATCAAATGGTGTATTGAACTTTTGTAGAGTTAACTAATGTCATGCTTATTGAGTCAAATGTGCCTATAAATTTGTGGGGTGAAGCTATTTTGATTGCGTGTTATGTGTTGAATATGGTGCCTCATTAGAAAACAAAATTGATACCATTTGAGTTGTGGAAAAATTATAAGCCAAATTTGGGTTATTTGAGAGTTTGGGACTGTTTAGCCTATGTTAGGATAACGTATCCTAAAATTATAAAATTGGGTAAAAAAATTTGTCACTTGTGCTTTTCTTAGTTATGCTTCTAATAGTACAACCTATAGATTTTAAAATCTTGAAGAGAATTAATTATTGAATTTGGTGATGCTATTTTTCATGAAAATAAATTTCCATTTGAGTCTAAAAATAATGGGGGTCAAAGAGATAAAGATAATTTTTTGTATATGTCTAGTTTTTTTTTTTGAGTTAAAATTATATTCTATTGATACTCAAAAAATATTACAAGTTGGTTCCTAGTAGTAGCTTTGACTCGCTACTACCCCTTTACATCACTTATACTATGACAAAGTAAAACAAAGTGTCTAACTAACTATAACTACCAATACAGACACTAGTATCTCATTTATACCTTTCTAGTTCTATCTATACATTTGTTCTTCATGGAATCCAGTGCAGTTTTTGCAGCAACTCTCTCCATTTTCTGTTATGCTTTCCTCGAACATGTATATGCAACACTATTTCCTTGCAAATTTGGTGTTCATCATATTTGCTATCCTCAAATCTGCCTTTGTTCCTTTCTCTCAATATCAGTGCAACTGTCATGGCAAAAACACAACATATGATGCCATTGATACCTGCCCTGCTTTTTGCCTTCTTGCTGATCCATTTCAATTCAAATTCCCAGTCTCCTATATTTCTTTTATGTCCCAGCCATAGGCACAGTTTAGTCCACAAACTCTTTGCTATTGGACACTCAAAAAATAGGTGGTTGAATGTCTCTATACTATGCCTACAGAATATACAGTCTGTTGGCACAGTAATACCAAGCTTCAGCAATCTATCCACTGTGGCTAGCCTCTTCTGCACTGCAAGCCACAAGATGAATCTGTACCTCGGATGCACACTTGTATGCAACATTAAGCCCTTCCATTACACTTTGCAATACTTTGGGATCAGCTTCAAGTACATCTGTTTGATTTGAAACTTTCCATTCTTACACAGACTCTTTAGCCTTTCATGCATGGTCCTTTGGAGTTGTTGATGCCTCATAATCACTTCCCTGCTATCCAGTATCTTCCTTATTACCCAAGCTGCTATCTTATGAGTAGGCATTGTGTCCAGATCCTTCTTCTTTATATAAAAACTATGAACCCATCGCATCCATAGGCAGTCCTTCTTTCTAGTTAGATCCCATAAGTGCTTAGTAACTGCTGCTTTGTTCCATACTTTGATATCCAATATGTTTAGGCCTCTAGCTGCTACTGGTTTGCATACATTCTCCCAAGCTACTAGTGCCTTCTTTGAGATAGCTACACTGCCTGTCCATAAAAATATCCTGCATATGGTTTCAATCATTTTCAGCACCTTTTTTGGGATAATGAACACCTGAGCCCAGTAAGTCTGTATACCAAATATGACTGCCTTTATCAATTGACACCTTCCTGCATAAGATAAGAGCTTTGCTGACCAACAGGTAACCTTTGCTGTTTTCTTCTCAACTAGAGGCAAGTACTGAGCAATAGTTAGGTTTTTTTGAGTCTAAAGGAATGCCCAAGTATCTACAAGGCAGCTTTCCTTCAATAAAACCCAATGTTTGTAGGGTTTCTTCTCTGGCCTTCTGATATACCCCAGCCATGTATATAGCACTCTTACTTACATTTGCCTGTAATCCAGAAGCATGTGAAAATCTGTAGAAAGCATTATTTAGAATCCTTATGGACTCCATATCAGCTCGACAGTACATTAGCAAATCATCAGCAAAGCACATATGTGTGCTGTTCAGCTTCCTACACTTTGGATGGAAGTTAAAATCCCCATTTTTATGCAACTGTTTTAGTTCTCTACTCAGATACTCCATGGCAATAACAAATAAGTAAGTAAACATAAGATCTCCTTGTCTAATTCCTCTCTTCCCCTTAAAAGGTTTAGTCAATCCTCCATTTAGCACTAATGAATATGAAACAGTAGTGACACAAGTCATTATCCATTGTACAAATTTGAAAGGGAACCCAAGGTCTATCAACATTTGCTTGAGGAAACTCCATTCCAAAGTGTCATAAGCTTTCCTTAGATCCACTTTCAGCATACATCTGGGAGAGACTCCTTTCCTAGCATATCCTTTAAATATCTCATGACTTAGCAGAATATTGTCTACTATACTCCTTCCTTCAATAAAAGCTGATTGAGACTGGTCAATTAGTCCATCAAGAACTCCTTTTATCCTCCTTGTAATGACTTTAGAGATGATCTTGTACAAGGTAGTACAACAAGCAATTGGCCTATAGTCTTTTACTGTTGCTGGTGCTTTCACTTTAGGGACTAATGTAATGGCTGTTGTATTTATCATACTAGGTAACCTGTTTGCACTAAAAAAGTCCTTAACAGCTTCAAAATATCCTCTTTCACTATCTCCCAGTTTCTTGTAAAGAATTCCACAGGAAATCCATCAACCCCTGGTGCTTTATCTTTAGGCATATCCTTGACTGCTTCAGTGATCTCCTCCATTGTCACCATTTGAATCAATATTCTTTGTTGATCCACAGTTAAGCATGGTCCTTCCCTTATTACAGTTGTATTTGCACAAGGTAGTTCACCAGCACTATCTCCCATTAAGGACTGAAATACAGTTATGAATTCCTGCTCAACAAGTCTGGCTTCTATTAGCTTCACACCTGCATCTGTATAAATGGCAGTTATACTGTTTTGACTGGATCTGATCTTCCATTGTACATGAAAATATTTTGTATTTGCATCACCACACTCAATCCAGCATGCCTTCGATTTCTGCCTCAGAACTTGCTCCTCCACAGTGCTCCATTTTTCTATTTCACCTAATGCTGCTTTCTCTACATTTATAAGGGACCGTGCCAAAGGATTCTGCCTCATTTGACTTTACACAATATCCAGTTTCTCTCTTGCCTACTCAAGTTTTTGCTTGTATGAAGCCATATAAGCATTTATCCCCTTAAGTTGCTCTTTCAGATTCTTCAATTTGCACCAAAACTGCTGCATAGGTGCTCCTTCATAATCTTGATCCCATACATGCTGAATTATATTTTGAAATTGTGGATGGTCCATAACATTTGTGTATAGTCTAAACGGCTTAGGGTGTAGTAATTTCTGGCTGCCATATTTTATAAGAATAGGAAAATGATCAGATACTGATGGATTCATATAATCTGCTTCCACATGCCCATACTGTTGAATCCACTGATAATTTCCTAGTGCCCAATCTATCTTGCTATACACTCTATTCCCAGTTCCTTGCTTATTTGTCCAAGTATAGTGCCACCCCTTAGCTCTCAGTGGGGTGAGTTGCAAATCATCAATCATTCCTTTAAATCCCTGTACTTCAGCAACAATTACAGGAGAACCTATTCTATCTTCATAGGATAAAATATTATTAAAGTCACCACTCAGCAACCATGTCTCCTGACTTGAAATTTTAATCTGCCTGAGATCCCTCCATAAACTCTCCCTCTTGTGTCCACCATTTTGAGCATAAATGACACTAAGCTGGGCTTTAAAATGAGTACTAGGATCTTCAACACTACAATGGATGAATTGATCTGTCATGTGACTCACTAGCACTTGAATATGACTTCTCCAAAGTAACCAGATTCTCCCATTCACAGCATATGAGTAATTACAACACACATTCCATCCTGTAGCTATCTTTTTTTGGATTTTCTTTGCTTTATGCTCCTTTACTCTAGTTTCTATGTACCCCATAATATCTACTTTATTAGTATCAATAAGAGTTTTTATCTCTTTTTGCTTATGGGCTTGATTTAGCCCCCTAATATTCCAAGTAACAATGATCATTTGGGTATTAGAGGGTCTGGTGGTCCTGGATCAATTTGTTGATCACTACTGCCTATATCCTCATTCACATCAATACTTTTGCCCTTTTCAATCTGTTTTCCCATCTCTGCACCTTTACAGACAATCCCATGTACATCATTTCCTTCTCTTCCTGAATTTGGCACATAAGCAATCTGTTGTGCATTTTCCTTACTATCATTCACCTTTTCTAAACAGTCTCTCTCTTGTGTATCTTCTTGTACTGTCATTACTCCTTCTTGAAGATCTGCATTCACTTGAGGTTGTTTGACCAGCCAGGCTTGCTTCACATTCTTCCCCTGCTTCTTTCCTCTTCTCCTCTGCCCTTTCTGCCTATCACCTTCCTTTATCTCATGCTCCTCATCACATTTTGTGTTATACCAGCAGTCCATAGAATCATGCCCAAACTTTAAGCAATCATTACAAAAACTAGGCTTCCAGTCATATTCAATCACTTGTATCATTGGACCATAAGGCGATTCTATCTCTATCTGATCTAGTAAGGGATAAGCAGCATCCACCTCCACCAGGATTCTAGCATAGGATATCTTCTCATAGTGAGCAGTAAATTTATCAGTGTATAATGGTTTTCCGATTGCACTTGCCATTTTGCTAAGTGCTTCAGTCGATCAAAATCCCACTGGCAGCCCAGGGAACCTTACCCATACTGGAACTGTACTGAGAACATCTTTGTTGAATGAAAAATCAATTTCCCATAGTCTTAGTACCATAGGTTTGTTTCTGTACGTGTAAGGTCCTGATTGAAGAACTTGATCTCTATCAACTATGGTGCTAAATCTAAAAATACAGTATCCCTCAGCATGCAACAGGATCTGAGGTTTTGTAACAAAATTCCAAACATTCATCACAAAATTCTCCAGAGCTTTCTCATACGGATTTTCTCCAATTATATAGCCAATTAGAGTAGTTTTCCAATAATTCTCCTGAGATTGTAAATCTTCCTCACACAGTTTAACGATTTTCTTACCATCTCTATCAATTGGAGGTACAAATGATAGTGTTTTTCCTATTTGTGAGTTGCGGTTTCCTCGAACGATATCAGCTGCCGTAGGTGTTGACTTCTCTGATCCACTAGCTTCTGAGTACTGTAAACATCTCACTGTTCATTTCATCACTTCTTCCATTTTTACCGGTTGAAGTTGAATCTCACCTTTAGAGCTACTCGTTTCATGACCTTCCTCAATCGATTGATACTTCTGCGGAAGAAAACTACCAAAAGTTAGGGGAGGTAATTCCATTTGAACGCCATTTTCTGGAGTAATCATCTTCTCCATCTGCGTAACAGTGCCATGCAAGGTTTTCCCGACGAGCCATTAATTCTGGTGACAATTGCAAACTTTGCTATTGTGCGCCGAGAGGAACAGTTATCGCCATTGTCATGGACAACTTTGTATTCAAGTTTGATATTTATTTTTATATGCCTAGTTCTTCTACTTCTATTTTGCAAAATGAAGAAAATGATGCTTTTGAGTTAAGAAGAAGTAAGAACTATAATAGAAAAAGATTTTGGTCCTGATTTTTATATTTTTATTATTAAAAATGACCCTCTTACTTTACAAGAAGCTTTATTATCACCTGATGCTATTTTTAAGAAAGATGCTGTAAATGATGAAATGGAGTCACTAATTTCAAATAAAACTTGGAAGTTGTTGATTTACCACCAGGTTTGTAACGATCCGACCGATCGTTTTGCTTTTTAGTACCCTGTTCCCCTAAATGAGACTTCTCGTACTTTTTTTTCTGATTTATGACTTGCGTAGATGGTTAGTTCGGGATTTGGAAGAGTTCGGGTTGAAATCGGAACACTTGGTTCCTTAAGGTTGGCTTAAAAAACCAAGTTTGACTTCGGTCAATATTTTGAGTAAACGACCTCGGAATCAAGATTTGAGGGTTCCAATAGGTTCGTATGATGATTTCTTATTTGGGCGTATGTTCGAATCGGATTTTGGATGGCCTGGGAGCATTTTGGCGCCTAATAGTGAAAGTTGATTTTTGAAGGTTTTAGAAGTTCTTTAAAATTTGGTTTGGAGCAGGTTTTGGTGATATCGAGGTCCAAACGGAATTCCAATACCTTGGAATAGTTCCGTAATATTACTCAAGACTTGCACGCAAAATTTGGTGTCATTCCGAGTAATAAGTACGTTTCGGCGCATTGGAAGTAAATTGAAGAACTTGAAGTTCTTAAGTTTGATTCAATTGGTTTTAGGGTGTGATTCTTAGTTCTAATGTTGTTTCAGGCGTTCCAAGAGTTTGAGTGAGTCCATATTATGATTTCAAACTTGTTGGTATGTTCGGGAGGGCCCCGGGGGCCCCGAGTGTCAATCGGACGAGACTCAGACCAAGTTGGAAACTTGGAGCAAGAGCTGAAGCTCCCCAGATCTATCATAACCACACCTGCTCTTGGTCAGCCGCAGGTGCAAGCTCGCAGGTGTGGGCTAAGCATCGCAGAAGCGGCCAAGGAAGGGCAGCCCAGGTTCCGCAGATGCGTCCATCCTTCGCAGAAGCGGGACCGCAGAAGCGGGTACCCGTCTGCAGGTGCGACGCCAGCCGGCCCAGGCCATTTTCGCAGAAGCAGACTCTTGTCCGCAGAAGCGAGGGAGCAAGTGTGGCCCTCGACCGCAGGTTCGAAAATTGCTGAGGCAGTGAGCCTCATTTAATACGGGCTTAATTAGGCCAATTTTTATCACATTTTCTTTCACATTTGGGCGATTGGAGAGCTTTTAAGGAGGGGATTTCGACCTAGCTTTGTGAGGTAAGTAATCTCTACTTAATGTGAGTTTAATACATAGATTATGGGTAGATTTTAACATGAAAATTGGTAGAAATCATGGGTTTAGATGAAAAACCTAGGGTTTAATGAAAAATGGGATTTTACCACGAAAATGATTATGGAACTTAGTAAAAATCATATATTTATGTTCCTTAAGGCATGGGTAACAACTTTCTTCGAACTTTTGCGGAATTCGGGCACGTGGCCCGGTGGTAAATTTTAGGAATCTTGCATTTTGGGATGGGTAGTCACTTAGATATTTAGAATATAAAATTTTGAACACATATTGATTAGTTTTTACACTATTTAAATTGTTTTGGATTTGTTCGGGTCCGATTTGAGGATTTGATCGCATTCTTGAATTTGGAAGTAGGCCTTGAGACGAGGTAAGTCTCCTTTCTAACTTTGTAAGAGGGAATTAACCCCATAGGTGAATTAAATAAATGTGTGTACTTACTTCTGAGGGCTAAGTACGTACGAGGTGACGAGAGTCCGTACGTAGCTACTATTATGCTATTGTCCGGGTAGTTTAGGACCCGTATCATGCTTTACTTGAAATGTTTGCGCCCTTACTTGCTAATTCAATTACTTAAGTCGTCAAAACTTGATAAAAGAAGTGTAAAAGGTTAAATTCACTTACTTGACTGTAAATGTGACTTAGTGTTTTCCCTTGAAATAAATTGTTATATGTGGATCGGGCCTCGGTAGTAATTAGATGCATCTATGGTTCGCGCCGTTCGATCCTCCTACAGTGCATAGTTTAAATATTATATTGGATCGGTCCGTGCGACCTTGGCATAATTTGCGCATTATAATTCTTTGGAACTCTCCGAGATTGTAATTTCTTAAATGTCTTGAAATGCAAGCTGTTAAATGATATAAATGAATTTAAAATTTATATTTGTGAGAGAAGAACTTATCATTTCATGCTATTGAGCTTTCGGTATTATTCATGAAATCCATGCTTAGTATAATACTTTGATTATATTATTTTTTGCCCATAGTAAGTGTCAAAGTCGACCCCTCGTCACTACTTCTTTGAGGTTAGACCGGGTACTTACTGGGTACATGTTGTTTATGTACTCATACTACACTTCTATACTTAATTGTACAGGATCTGAGGCAGGTGCATCTAGTTACTCATCCGGCGCTCGTAGTTGATCCCCACCTCGAGACTTCACGGTGAGCTGCCTTCCGAGCCGTTCTGCAGCAGCTGGAGTCTTCCTTATGTTTTACTTTTCTGTCTATTTCCTTTCAGACAATAGGCTAGCATTCTTTTGTATATTCTACTAGATTGACCACACACTAGTGACACCAGGTCTTGGCACACACACTAATAGACTTATGATTTTGGGTTTGCTTACATGATTTCAATTAGTACTCATTGCTCCGCTTATTTACGTTACATTTGCAAATTTCTGAATCTTTTTAACAAATAAGGAAATGTTACTACTTAATGATTTATTTAAACGGGAAACTACTAGTTGATTGGTGTTGTCTTTCCTAACAACAGTGTTGGGCGCCATCACGGCCTATAATGGAATTGGTCATGACAAGGTTGTAAAACAATTGGGTGCAAATGGCTCCTAAAAAAAAAGTTAAAACCGGATGGATCTGTTGATAAGTATAAGGCTAGGTTAGTTGCTAAATATTTTAAGCAACTAGAAGGCCTAGAATTTTTTGATACTTTTTCTCCGGTAACTAGAAAAACATCCATTAGACTTTTTAATTGCTATTGCTGCAATTTTTGATTTGCATATTCATCAAATGGATGTAAAAACTGCTTTTTTCATGGGGACCTAAATGAAGAAATTTTTATGGATCAACCTGCGGGTTTTATAGAAGCAGGCCAAGAAAGCAAAATGTGTAAACTTACTAAATCCCTATATGGCTTGAAACACGCACCTAAGCAATGGCATGAAAAGTTTGATTCCTGCATGATTGAAAATGGTGTTAAATCAAATGAGTGTGATAAGTGCATCTATCATAAGTCTTGGAATAATTCACATGTTATTGGAGAAACTAAGAGCATGCTTAGTAGCCATTTTGACATGAAAGATTTGGGTGAGAAAAATTTCATAAATGTTATTGGAGAAACTAAGAGCATGCTTAGTAGCCATTTTGACATGAAAGATTTGGGTGAGGAAAATTTCATTCTTGGAATGAAAATTACTAGAACATGTGATGGAATTTTCTGTGACTAGTCACATTATGTTGAGAAAATTTTGAAAAAATATAACTTTATAACTTACTATCCCACTTTCTTCCAATTTAATTCAAGGAAGAATTTCTATACCTATAAATAGGAGTCTTTCTTCCATAATGTGTGTGAACAATAATTGTAAAGTGTTTCAATAAAGTGAAGTTAAAGTTGTGAAAAAAGAAGAAGGGAGATTTTACTTTGTTGAAGGAAGGTGTTCATCTTGGTTGAGCTTTGAACTCAACAACTTGTCCAGAGTTTGTTTGAGTCATACGACATGATCGGGCTGTTGTATCCTGATTCCTGGGGGAGACAAGTCAAGAGGATTACTGCTGGACCGGTGAACACTTTGCTGCAGTGGGCTTGAATCTCCTTAAAGAGAGCGAGATATCCGCGCCTCAACCTGAAGATATTTTATTTTCTTCATTTTATTTTTCAACTGTAATTGTATTTTCACCGACATATATTATAATCTTTTAAAAGAAATTTAGCTCATATTAGACTTTTGGGTTTAAGCCATATATAAGCTTGAGCCGCCCCTGCTATTGATTTGATAAAGTTCTTGTAAATTAACTTGAACGTGTTATATATGAACAAGTCAGTTGTAAAAAAGATTTATAAAAACTAGCCAATTTAGTACTTTTTCTACCTGTAACTTTATATTTAATAATAACAAATCCCTGTATTTAATTTGTTGAAAATACCTAAACAATTGAAGAAGACTTCGTATTAGGTCGATTATATGTAGGCTTGACAAAAGAACTTCTCAGCCTAATTAAAGTCAATTGAAATTAGAACAAGCTGTGTGTGTTTTTCTTTTTCAGTCGTATACCAATTTTCTTTTGCTTAAAGAAAGAAATGTATAGCAATACAATTGAATATCTTGACTCTTTCTTTCTAAGTTTGATTATATGCATATTAAATCGATTTAGTTTGATTACTTTTGTTCCAAGAAACATAGTCAGTTAATTATATACTATATTCGATGTATATATCTAGATTTGTTTAATTATAAACTCACCTGACCTACTGAAAGGTACTCGGCTGAAAATTTTAAATTCAAATGGACCCCTTTATTCGTACATGGAGTTGGTAATGGGAAATATAATTTTCTTTTTTTTTTTATTTCATAAATTATGTTGTATGAATTGAGACGCTATCTTGTAAATATATAATTATCTTGAATATAATAATAAGTTAGCAGAACATATATGGAAATTAGCTTATTGACTCCCAGAATATTCAACATAATAAGCCCACCGTACAACTTTACTCAATACAAGAATTTCCAAATTTTTTGATAGAAACCTCTATCAAAAAATCGTTAATATTTTACTATCGATGTCTTGGACGGTGCTAGGGTTGTCTCAATCGAGCTAGTCGAGACAAATTGTACAATTAGTCAATCGAACTTATCAAATCATTTACTAAATTTAATATTAGATTAAACTCATTACAAGAGTGGAAAGAATGGTTTGGAGATTATTTTAAGGCACATAAATTATTTATTTAATTTGAATCAAAATAGAGTGGAAAGCAGAACTGATCAAACCGATCTAGATAAAATTCTACTGTTTAAAGTTAAAAAAGGAAAAAAGAAGTAAGAAACTAAAAACTCTCTCTCTCTCTTTTACTTAGATTCATTTTGGGCAAAGTATATTTATACAAATAACTAGTCGGATTCACTGTTTGCTTTCCTAACTAATATATATAGATTATTCACATATTATATACTGTCACTCACATACATATATATAGAGAGAGATATTATTTTCCCCAATTAATTCTTCAGAGTATAAGCTCTCTAACTGAGTTGAATATTTCCTAGGGCATTTGATGCAATGGACGGCAAGATTTTCTAGTGCTCAGACTCTAACCGTTCAGTGATATTGTCTGCTTTGCGTCTAAAAGTTGCTTTCTTATATATTCATCGACTCTAATATAGAGAGACTATTTTCCCCAATTAATTCTTCAGAGTATTATATTAAAGCTCATCGTCTGTGTCTGACTCATTGCACAGTCAATAAAATTTAAGAGAGATACGCGTATAACCAAATGAATGAATAGATTTCGATTTTGCAAACCTTTGTTTTTGTTTTCCTTGTACATATTTTAGATAAATAAAAGGCCCCGTAGCAAACTGCAGCAACATCTTTGTAATTTCCATTAACTGAACAACTTTATCTTATACTTTGTAAACTGGTTTGATTAGTATAGCTGCAATAGAAACATAGTCAATCACGCAACAATTACACATGCTATGACGTAAATTAAGATTTATGAAACCCCAACCCAACCCAAGCAGTCAATCAGGGACGGATTTAGCGGGGCGGAAGGGTGGTCACCCGACCCCCCTTCGCCGAAAAATTACACGGTATATGTAAGGCAAAATTTATTTTTTACCTCTATATATTATGTTTTGAATTCCCTTGACACAGTCCAAAAGTATAGCTTAGTGGTCAAGGGGGTTCAAAACCTTTGTAAGGTCAATGGTTCTATTCCCACCAGCCTCAACCTTTTGAACTTTTTCCTTTTTTTGAACCCCTTGGCAGTAAACCCGTCTCCGCCACTGCAGTCAATGTGTGTGTGTGTGTTAGTGAGCGAATTATCGGTTATCCAAAAGATACAGGCAAAATTTCATAAAAAATAAGATTTGTAATCCTAAAAATAAGGATAAGTTACTTGCTGCAACAAGTAAAATAAATTGCTATAGCATAAAAAATTCTTTACACTATCAGTGTAGGTGGATCGACTAGTCTCAGGCCAGAGACTAAAACTTAATACCTACTTCTTTTTATTGCCATATTTAACTTAAAGTGGAAAGTTCTAAGAACAACTCTTTCCATTTGTTATGATATACATTACGTATGATGAGTGACAGGGATCAGATTTTGTGATAGTTTCTGACTATATATTATATTATATCATATTATATTATATTATAAGGTGGTAGAATTAGTCAATAAATATAACGTGTCCTCTGTCCATGCCTCATGTACGTAGTTCCATGTCCATCTATAAAATATAAATATTAATTCATGTACATAGGTCCGTCTATAAATATTAATGCAACTTAGAAGAAATTAAACCTGCAATTTTACAGCTATTTTTATCCTTCTTAGCCCCAGCTTCAAAATGGCATATTCTTTGGTTTCTCCAAACACCTTTGCTCTCAAGCTAAAAATACACTGCAAGGATTGTGAAAGGAAAGTGAAAAACATGCTGCTAAAAATCCAAGGTGTCCATTCAGTGAAAATTGATGAAAAGCTTGGAAATGTAGTCATTTCAGGCACAGTTGATCCTGCAATAATTTTAACCGTACTAGAAAAGCTTGGTAGAAAAGCAGAAATTCTGTGGGAGCAAGGAACTCCTGTAAACAACAGCGCGAAAAACGTTCAGATCATCACTCAATCAAAAATGATTAATCCGGATATTATGACACAACTAGAGCAATTGTCTGGAATTCCAGGATTGAAAACTGTTGAGGTTACAAAAACTATTAAGTTAACATTCCATGGAGAATCAAGAAATGACTCAACTGATAAAATCTTGGAGATTAGTACTACAAAAAATTTGAACAAACCTCATCGTCAAGTTCTTTCACATGATCATTATTCTGATGGTGGTGGATTTTGTGCTGCTTCTTCGTCGTGCTGTGGTGGTCATGCTGCTATAAATCATAACCATAATTTTCATGGATGTTGCCAATATGGTGGCAATACTAGTGTTAGTTCTTGTTGTGGAAATAGTACAAACTGTTGTTACAATTGCCCGGCCCCAAAGGGAAACTGGGGTAGGGCGTGGCCACCCAATTCGCAACTCCCACCTGTGACAACACCACTATGGTCAAATGATACTATTGCCTCGTCGCCTCCTTTGCCATCTGGTTATTACCGGCCACCACCACCACCACCATCTTCGCCAATACCTCACACCTATTATAGTGCCTTAAGCGATGAGAATGCCAATGGCTGCATAATCCAATGATCTGCTGCCATTTAATGTGTGAGTGTATGTGTGAGTTTCATATCAATTTATGGTTAAGGTACAATTGTTACAAGAAAAAAACCAAAAAACCAAAAAGCAAAAGCAAAAGGTAGAGTTAATACAGAAAGTAGTACTCCTAGTAATTCATATAAAATCTGTAATGTGATAGATCAATTGGTCGACTGCTCTTGTAACTGTAGAGATTGAAAGACAAAATTTAGGAGAATTTTCTGTGTGTCTTATTGATGTAAAACTCTAGTATTTATACAAGTATTGTAACACATGAGAGCAAAAGAAAAATCTACACTTGCCTATTACCTATTGGCTATTAAATACAAACAAATTACAGCTATGTACTATGTACGGCTTTGTACAATATTTGAATACCGTTAGGCATATCCAGAGCTGTATTACAGCTATCTTTTGCTTCCAATCGGACGTCTATTATGGTCCTCATCAGCTTTCAATCTAACAGCTTTGGTGTTCCCACGTGTCCCTTGTCCAGAATCAGAATTTGGCTTGGGTCTTCAACTTTTGGACCTTTTTTTTTCTTTCTGGACCCTATCCCCAAGTCCATCCGCCTCTTTCCTCTTCATAGTCGACTGGTCTTCTTTCTTATGAGAAGTGAAGGAAGAAGTAGGTAATTGAGGCTTCATAGATGCGATTCCAACACCCCCCCACCCCAAGTTGGAGAGGAGTGTAGCGGCGCCCAACATGCCGAAATTAAATTGTGGGATAGCCTAGAGAGTGGTTTGGTGAAGATATCTGCTAACTGAGAGGATGATGGCACAAATGATAGAGAAATCAAACCAGAGAAATTGTTGCTTCACAAAATGGGAACC
Source organism: Nicotiana attenuata (assembly GCF_001879085.1). Classification (NCBI taxonomy): domain Eukaryota; kingdom Viridiplantae; phylum Streptophyta; class Magnoliopsida; order Solanales; family Solanaceae; genus Nicotiana; species Nicotiana attenuata. Next base: position 446,638 of record NW_017670540.1, read on the forward strand.
AAATTCAACGTGCTTTGTTCGCTCATGGAATACGGGGTTCCGGGAATGTGAATTGCAGCTTGTGAATCAGAGTGAATAGGAAGCGGAAGAGAAGGTGGTGCTTCTAGATATGTGAGGAGTCGAGTTAACCAAGTTACTTCGGCAACTACCCACCTCATAGATCGATACTATGCCTCTGCGGATGAGAGCGACACTGAAGCTTGCTTCTTTGATTTTCATGAAATTGGAGATCTGCCAATAGTGACAAAGTAACTACTGATAGATCTTCGTGAATAAACAAAAGATCCCCAATCCGCATCACAAAATGCAAGTAGTTTGAAGGAGGGATCAGAGGACATCAAAATACCCTGTCCAGGGTTGGTTCTAAGATACGTAACCACTCATAGGGCATCATTAAAATGAGGCACATGGGGCTGCTCCATGAATTGGCTGAGGTACTGTATCGGATAAGAAAGGTCTGGTCTTGTGTGAGTGAGATAGTTTAATTTGCCTAGGAGTCGGCGATAGACACCTGGATCAGAAAGAAAGTCACCAGATTCACCACTATGCTTGCATGAAGTGTCCAATGGAGATGTGACAGAAGGCAAACTACTACAGTCAAATTCGTCAAGAACTTCCAAAGTGAATTTCCGTTGACTGATGATTAAACCCTGTGGCTCACGAAGGGTCTCCAGACCCAAAAAATAACGTAAGTTACCTAGGTCCTTGATATGAAATTCCTTGTGAAGAAATTGTTTCAATTGATAAACTTCTTCCTTGTTATTTCCTGTAAGTAGTATGTCAGCTATGTAAACTGCTACAATTGAAATTGTCTGCTGATTTCTTATAAAAGAGTGAGTAGTCGTTAAGGGATGAACAGAACCCTTTGAAATTTAATGCGGTTGTTAGCCTGACATACCATTGGCGCAAGGCTTGCCTCAAACTAGAAAGTGATTTGTGAAGTAAACACACATGGTTGGGGCTAGGTGGAATTTTTCCTACTCGAAACATCATATATACCTCTTCCTGTAATTCCCCATGTAAGAAAGCGTTGTTTACATCTAGCTGTGAGATTCCCTATCATTTGTTTATTGTAATAGCTAGAAGGCAACGTATGGTAGTCATTTTTACCACTAGGAAAATGTCTCGTTAAAATCAATGCCTTCTCTTTGAATATCACCTGATAAGTAGGAATTTTGACTACTTATCTACACTCTTTTACTTTTGTTTTGGCTCAAAATTACTTAAAGGTATTCCCGAAAACTAATGAAATGTGCTTGCTTGCAGGAGTGTTAGAATATGAGCTAAAGAGATAAAAATCAACTCAAGATGGAGTAATTTTGGATTAGGACAAAAACAAGGCTAAAACGGAACTGTGCGGACCGCACAATATTGAGTGCGGCCGCAAATCATGAAGAAAGCCTCTGACAAGAAATGCTATGCAAAGTGCGGACCGCATAATTCTGGTGCGGCCGCAGAAGACAAAGTTCAGAGAGATGGGATTTCAGGTCAAGAAGAAACACGGACCTCACCATTTTTGTGTGGTCACATAATCAAGAGCGCGACCGCACTCAGAAATGTGCGGTCCGCAGAAGTCCCACAATACCAAAGCCCAAAGTCAACAAGTGCGGACCGCACTATAATTTTGTGGCTGCAGAATAAGAGTGCGGCCGCACTCTTAAATGTGCACTATGCAGAAATTAAAGGAGTGTGACCGCACCCAGAATTGTATGACCGCAGAACTGGAACCTGTCAAGCCAAGTCTCAATGTGCGGACCCCCCAATCTTCGCGGGGGGCAATTTGGTAGATATATTCAGCTTAGTATAAATAGAACTTTTTGTTATTTAGGTGAAGTTTTGATTTTGGAGAGCACCTGAGCCATTTTAGTTTACTGTATTGGGTAACATTCTGCTAGATTAGCTTTTAAACATTAGATTTTCTTTTCTTAATAAAGTATTATGAATTCTATCTTTGTTTCTTCTTTAATTTCTTTATTTTTCATGAGTAGCTAAACCCAAAGCTAGGGTTGTGACCCAACCCTAGTATGGGTACTTAATGGGTGATTGATTTAGGGCTTATTTCTGATTGAGTGTATGATATTTAGCCTAGTTCTTGCTTGAATTTGAGAATTAATGGTTCCAAACATTGATTCATGCCTATTTGACTTAGTCTCTACTTGAGAAAGAGAGACTAAGTCTAGGAAAACTTGGCTAACTAGGAATTGGGGTGAACTCAAGAAAATGATAACCTCAATTAAAGGGTTGAACCTAGAGATAGTAAGACCCGACTAGAGCATTTATTACTTGTTTTGTGAAATACCCATTTGGACTTGAGAAAGTCAATTCGGGCAAAATCACTCAAACTACCGAGAGGTATAGAGTGAGTATTCGCGTGTGATTGCTATATTGTATCCCAATCAACCAAACATGCCCTAAAGCTCTCAACCCGTTAGGTATCCATCTAGGCGGAAGTTACAACCCTAGATCTTTCTTAACTTGAAAAAAAACCTAAATCAAAATATTGTCTCTTAGCTCTACAATTACAATCAATAGTTTAAGAGTAGAAGTAGAAACAACAATTGCAAATATGGAAGTGTTATTTGAGGCACATCATACATTCACACTAGGTGTTTACCAAATCCAAAATCTAACTCCCTGTGGATTCGACCCCGACTTGCGTTGGGTTTTTATTATTGATTCGACCGCCTTACAACCTATATTTGTGGTGTGATTTTTGGTGACACCAATTTTTGGCGTCGTTGCCTGGGAGTTAAATGGATTTAGCTATATATCGAGGTTTTTGTGTGAGTTGTCTTCTTTTCCTTCCGAGTCACTAACTTTGTTTTTGAATTAATTATCGGTATGAGAATGGCTCTCAACAACGAGCCCGTCGGGAATGTGCCGTTGGGGGAGGAAGTGGACGATGACCAAGGACATGAGGTTCTTCCCGAACTTCAAGAAAATAGGCGAGGCCGACCACCTCATGATAATGTTCCTGTCCCTCCCCCACCTCCACCAAGAGCAGCAGCGCACCGGGTGTTGCTGAACGAGGTTATGCATTAGGCTGTTCAAAATCAAACCGAAACCGTTAACCGATCCGAACCGAAGACTTATTGGTTTATCGGTATCGGATTATCGGGGTATTGTATGAGGAACAGATTGAGATTTTATAACTAACGGCTTAACGGTTTAAGGGAGGATTACTCAATTTTCTTATCGGGTAAACCGTTAATCCATTAAGAATTTGAAGAACGAATGTCCTTTTGTCTTGTGAAGAACGAATCTGAATATCTGATTGATTATGAACGAATGTCCTTTTGAAATTTTGATTGATACTGAACTAATGTGCTTTTTTGGTTTGACAGACTGTCTGTTGCCTTCCAACTTATGCATTTGGGGGAGTGGATAAGTAGGGATTTTGACTACTTATCTGCACTCTTTTACTTCGTTTTAGCTCAAAATTGCTTAATGGTATTCCCGAAAACTAATGAAATGTGCATGTTTTCAGGAGTGTTAGAATATGAGCTAAAGAGATGAAAATCAACTCAAGATGGAGTAATTATGGATTAGGACAAAAACAAGGCTAAAAGGGCACTATGCGGACCGCACAATATTGAGTGCGGCCGCAGATCATGAAGAAAGCCTCTGACAAGAAATGCTATACAAAGTGCGGACTGCACAATTCGGTGCTGCCGCAGAAGACAAAGTTCAGAGAGATGGGATTTTAGGTCAAGAAGGAATGCGGACCGCACCATTTTTGTGCGGCCGCATAATCAAGAGCGCGGCCGCACTCCGAAATTTGCGGTCCGCAGAAGTCCCACAATGTCAAAGCCCAAATTCAAGAATTGCGGACAACACTATAATTGTGCGGCCGCAGAAGCAAGAGTGAGGTCGCACTCATAAATGTGCGGCCCGCAGAAGTTAAAGGAGTGCGGCCGCACTCCAGAATTGTGCTGCCGCAGAAATAGAATCTGTCAAGCCAAGTCTCAATATGCGGACCGCACACATAATTGTGCGGCCGCACAATACCCATAGGGGAAATTTTCTTAGATATTTTTAGCTTAGTATAAATATAAATTTTTGTCATTTTTAGGTAAAGTTTTATTTTTGGTGAGCATCTGAGCCGTTTTTGTTTACTGTATTGGGTAACATTGTACTAGATTAGCTTTTAAACATTAGATTTTCTTTTTTTAATCAAGCATTATAAATTCTATCTTTGTTTCTTCTTTAATTTCTTCATTTTTCATGAGTAGCTAAACTCATAGCTAGGGTTATGACCCAACCCTAGTATGGGTACTTAATGAGTTATTGATTTAGGGCTTATTTATGATTGGGTGTATGATATTTAGCTTAGGTTTTGCTTGAATTTGAGAATTGATGGTTGCAAACATTGATTCATGCCTATTTGACTTAGTCTCTACTTGAGAAAGAGAGACTAAGTCTAGGAAAAATTAGCTAACTAGGAATTGGGGTGAACTCAAGAAATTGATAGCCCCAATTAAAGGGTTGAACCTAGAGATAGTAAGACCCGACTAGAACATTTATCTCTTGTTTCGTGAAATACCCATTTGGACTTGAGAAAGCCAATTTGGGCAAAAATAACTCAAACTACCGAGAAGTATAGAGTGAGTATGCACGCGTGATTGCTATATTGTATCCTAATCAACCGAAATTTCCCTAAAGCTCTCAACCCGCTAGGTATCCATCTAGGCGGAAGTTACAACCCTAGATCTTTCTTAACGTGAAAGTCCACCTAAATAAAAAATATTGTCTCTTAGCTCTACAATTATAATCAATAGTTTAGGAGTAGAAGTAGTAACAACAATTGCAAATATGGAAGTGTAATTTGAGGCACATCATACATTCACACTAGGTGTATACCTAATCCGACTTCCTGTGGATTCGACCCCGACTTGCGTTGGGTTTTTATTATTGCTTCGACTGCCTCACAACCTATATTTGTGGTGTGAGTTTGGACGACAACATCACCTCAAATAATCAACCTAGCCTTCAACCTTTCTACACTTTCATCTACATGATGTTTTACTTTATAAACCCATTTGTAAAGGAGAGCATTTTTTCCAGGTGGTAATTCCACAACTTCTCAAGTTTGGTTGGCTTCTAGTGCTTTAAGCTCAGTGTCCATTGCTTGTTGCCAACCTGGATGCATATTAGCTTGGTAAAAATTGGTAGGTTCAACTATATTTGAAATAGAGTTGATAAGGTGTTGATTGATAGTGGAAAGTCTAGCAAAGGAAAAAATGGTAGGATTACCATGTTGATTGAAACATGAATCAGTTAAGTAGTTAAGTAAACACTACTGCAAACATAATCATTTAAATAGGCTGGTCTAGTATGAGGTCTATCTGATCTTCTCAAGACTAGTGGAGATGTACCTTGTTGTGAATTATCTGACCCTGATGTAGGATAAATTTGAGATTCTGATATTTGGTTTGAAGTATGACTAGAAGGAGAAATGGGACTAGAAGGATGAATTGGAGTAGGAGGATCAGAAATAGGATGAGTGGAGTTAAAAAGACAATTGATGACATCAGAATTACTGTCAACCAAATCAATAAGTGGGATAGATCCAGGGAACATAGGAAGGGAACTTGATTATAGAGAAAAGGGGTAAAACGATTCATGGAATTGCACGTCTCTAGAAACAAAGATCTTCTTGGCATTAAAATCTAGGAGTTTGTATCCCTTCTTACCATAAGGGTACCCTATAAACACACAAGCATCAGCCCTTACTCCTAACTTGTCCCTGTTATGAGAAAGAGTTGAGGCATAGCACAAACAACCAAAAGATCTAAGAAAATCATAATTAGAAGTTTTACCAAACAAAATCTCATAAGGTGTCTTGTTCCTAATGACTCTAGAAGGAAATCTGTTGATAAAAAAAGTGGCAGTGAGTAAACATTCTCCCTAATATGAAATAGGAAGTTTAGATTGGTGCAATTGAGCCCTAGATATTTCAAAAAGGTGTCTATGCTTCCTCTCAATAACTCCATTTTGTTGAGGGGTAGCAGCTCATGAAGTTATGTATGATCTCTCGAGAAACTAAGTATTCAGAGGTTGTTGAACTTGCACTTAATTCTAGTGCATCATCTGATCTGATAATTTTAACTTTGGTGGAGAATTTCTTTCTACGTGGCCAGGAGGTCCTTTAATACTGAAAAAAGCATTACTTTATGCGCTTAAAAGAAAAGTTCAAGTTCCCCTACTATAATCATCAACAATGGTAAGAAAGTACATTTATCCATTATAGGTAGTTGTCTTATGTGGCCCTACGTATCAATATGAATTAGTTCAAATATATGTTTGCTGGTGAAATTGCTTGAATGAAAATGAATTATTGTTTGTCTAACTAAAGGACAAATACTGCATTGATAATTAACATTGGATACAGAAGTTGAAATAGATGGAACATTAATATTTTTCATTGCAGAAAATGTGTGATGACCCAACCCGTCGTCTCATGTATTACAGCCCCGTTTCCCCCATTTATTGCTCTTTCATGTTTTATTATCAGCAACGGGTGAGTTAGAGTTGAATTGAATTGGTTTGGATAGGAAATGAGACACTTAGTCTCTTTAAGGAAGGTTTGGTTTGGAAAAGTCAACCGAACGTTGACTTATTAGTTAGAAGGCTCGGATGTGAATTCCGGTGATTCGGTTAGCTTCGGGAGGTGATTTGTGACTTAGGAGTGCGATCGGAATTGAATTTGGAGGTCCGGTGTAGAATTAGGCTTGAATTGGCGGAGGTTGAATTTTGGCGAATTCCGGTTGGTAGGTGGGATTTTGATCCGGGGGTCGGAATGGAATTCCGAGAGTTGCAGTAGCTTCGCTAGGTGATTTTGGATGTGCGGGTAAAATTTCAGGTCATTTGGACGTCGTTTGGTTGGGTTTTTGATCGAATGCGTAATTCGGAAGTTTTTAAGAAACTTAGGCTTGAATTCGATGTGATTTGATGGTTTTAGCGTTGTTTGATGTGTTTTAAGGATGAGAACAAGTTTGAATGAAGTTTTAAGATGTATTGGTATTTTTGGTTGAGGTCCCGGGGGCCTCGGAGTGAATTCGGGTGGTTGAACGAGAGGTTTTGAAGTGTGTTGCAGGTCTGTTGCTGCTGTCATCTGGCATTTCCGCTTCTGCGGAAATGGACCGCAGAAGCGGGTGAGCGATCGCAGAAGCGGCCAGGTGTGGGTTAGGGTAGTTCCGCATAAGCGGAAGTTGGTCGCTTCAGCGGGTCCGCATAAGCGGACATTGTACCGCAGAAGCGGTTTTGAGGGAACCGCAGAAGCGGAGTTCGAGTCGCATAAGAGAAGTCCGGGTTTTTAAGTGAAGACCGCATAAGCGGATTTTAGGCCGCAGAAGCGGTCCCGCATAAGCGGAAGCGGGACCGGATAAGCGAAAATCGCTGTTGGCAGAAGGGTTTAAATTATTATATTTCATCCGCGAATAAGAGGTAGTTTCCACCATTTTTAAGCGACTTGGAGAGCTTTGGGCGAGGATTTTCGAGGGTTTTGACTGAGAATCAATTGGAGGTAAGTCTCTTGGCCTAATTATTCGAGTTCATGGTAGAAATTACATGTAAATTGTGGAAAATTCATCAAAAACGGGTCAAGTTAGGGCTTGGAAAGCTGTGATGTAAAAATGGATTTTGAAAGGGCATTTGAACTCCGATTTTGGTAAAATTGGTATGTGTAGACTCGTGGCGAGACGAGGAATCCAGTGATGTAAATTTCGTAATTTTTCGAGAAGTAGGCCCGGGGCTCGGGTTTTGCCAACTTCGTGAATTTTGGTGTTTTTCGAGTCTTTTCGATTGGGTTATGTTTCTTTAGCCTATTGTAATGTATTCGTTGTGGTTTTAATCAGATTCGGCGTGCGAAGAGGTTGATTCGAAAGGCAAAGGCATTGCGAGCTAGACTTGTGGCCGGCTTGAGGTGAGTAATAGATGTAGATGATGACCTGAGGGTTTGAAACCCCGGTATATCACATTGTGACGCTATATTGAGGGGAGACACGTACTCTATGACGAGTGCGGGGTCGATTGTGACTGGGGATTGTGACCTAGTCCGTTCTGATTGATATCCGTACTGTGTTCTTGACTAGAAATTGTTTGGTAATCATCCTACTTGGATTTTATGAATATGTTTGGGGCTTTGTGCCTATCATTTGCATCCTTCAGGGATCCTTATCACTGCTTCAATGATGTTTAGCATATTTCATGATATCAGTCCTGAGTTAGACACTGCCTCGAAATGTTTAATAAATAAATAAAGGTTTAAACACTTAGATCTATAATTCCTAATAATTGAGACTAAAATGAATAATCTGACTGTGCCCGAGTGGCTTGCATGCATATATATATCTGGACTAAGTGTGGATCGGGCTGCACGCCGCAGCGAATGCTACGATGATACTGCGCTTGGGCTGTAGGAGCCCCTCCGGAGTCTGAACCCCCACAGTGAGCGCGGGTACCCAAATGGATCGGGCTGCGCGCCGCAGCGGTCATGTGCATTGCATTGCATTCATGCATTTATACCTGTTTGTCTTACTTGTCCTGGTATTGTTGTTGTTCCACCGTTTTATATGCTGAATCGCTGATTATAGCTTTATATTGTGATATTTCGGAATTTCTTACTTTCAGCCATTATATATGTTTATTACTCACTGAGTTGGAAGTACTCACTTTACTCCCTGCACCATGTGTGCAGATTCAGGTGCTCCGGAGACTTAGTAGAGCTGTTTGCTGTTTTCATGAAGTTTATTTTCAGGAGTTGTTGAGGTAGCTGCCTGACGTCCGCAGGACCCAACTCCTCCCTTTTATTTTATTTATCTTTCCATATCCTAGACTTCTTTATTACTATGGATATATTACTCTGTTACACCTAGAGGCTCTAGACTCGTGACTCTAGATCTATTGGGAAATGTTTGGGATATTCGTTATTGTTTTTCGTACTATTTTATTTAGTTTCGGATTGGAACCTTGATATTTGCTATTTTAATCGTTTTATTTGTTAACGGATTGCAAAAAAGAGGTTGAGAGTATGTAATTGGTCGGGCTTGCCTAGCATTAGTGTTGGGCGCCATCACGACCGAGATTGGGGTCGTGACAAAATGGCATATGGCCTAATCTAGATGCCACAGCCTTACATTGGAATTAACTTTTACAGGAAAAGAAACTGAAGAGAGGGAAATAGCATGACTAGACTGCCTTGCTTTAGGTAATGAAACTACATTATTTTCAGATGACTTCCTAGACCTATGGCTTGTAGAATCTAGCAGATAGATGCCCCCTTTTGCTTCACCAAGACCCTGAGGGATCCATACTGAAAGGCCCTGTATCATGCATGCATTAGTAGAGAAGATTAGAGACAATTGTATTGTTTGCAAATTTTTTGAACTGAAAGTAGATTGTATTTGAAACAAGGCACATATAGGACATCTTTTAAAGTCAGATTACCAGGAATAGATACATCTCCAATGTGAGTTACCCTTATTCTATATGAATTAGGAAGATTTACCGTTAAAGATTTTGGAAGAAGTCTGATTGTTGAAAAAATTATAGGGTCTTAAGACATATGTCCATAAGCTCCTGAATCCAATATCCAGGAGGTGATTTTGAAACAAGAAGATTTAGAAGTTGAACCATTACAGACTATACCTGCACAGTTGGAATTATTTGCAACAACATCTGAGCTTGAAGACATTGTCTGACCACCCTTCACTTGTTGAAGAAGTTGAACTAGCTGAGAAACTTGATCTTGTGCGAGTTGTTGATTTTCATTATTTCCATCAACAATGCTTTGCTCTCCTGCTTCACTCACAGAATATGCTGCATTGCTCCTAACAGGTGCTTAGAACTTTTTTGACCTTGTGAACTTGAAGTCTGCTGGAAATCCAATGATCCTGTAGCATTTGTCCACTGAATGCCCAGATTTTTTACAGTAAGAGCAGCTCAAATTATTTTTCTTTCCCTTGAAATCAGAGTTTCCAAACTTCTGACTTGGATGATTTTGACTTGCATCCATGATGGATGAAGAATCTCCAGGGAATTGAGAGTTGACATAAGCTTCCCTTTGCTTCTCATCTTGCATCAATAGGGAATAGGCATATCCCGCAGTTGGATGACAACATCAAGATACTGTTCTTCACTGAGGCATAGGTGTCATTTAACCCCATGAGAAACTTAATTAACCTCTCATCCTGAAGTGATTTGGCCATTTTTATCTTTTCTCCACAACTATATTCACAGGAGCACTTGACATGAGTATTCAAGGTATCTAGCTCATCCTATAGCCTCTTAATCTTAGTGAAATACCCTGCTATGTCACTTGACCCCTGAACCTAATCACTCAACTCTTTCTGTAAATGATAAATTTTTGCACCATTTGATTGAACAAATCTGTCTTCCAAATCATCCCACAGATCTTTGGTTGTTTTGGAGTAGATGACACTTTCACCAATCTCTCTGGAAAGGGAGTTCAACAACCAAGATATGACCATGTCATTATACCTACGCCATAACTTGAAGTCAGGTGTTTCTGAGCTTACATGGCAGGTTTCGTCTATGAACACCACCTTGTTTTTGGCAGAAAGAGCAATAAGAATGGACCTGCGTCACCCTACATAGCTTCTACCATCAAAGCTTGTGTTTACCAAGTTCATTCCCGGTGAATCTGAGGGGTGAAGGAAGTAAGGATGACTTGAGTCCTTCATTCCAGCTCCATTATTTCCAGAAGTGGTGACACTCGCTGACGTGGCCTCAGTTGTTACTGTTAAAATGGCCTCCGAGCCACTTACACTTGTACCCATTTTTCAACCCGGTAAAGGAACTTATGTGTTTCCCATTTGAAAACCTCAACTTGATAAAAATACAAAAAATAAGCACCTCAAACTGAGCGTGTGCCTCAATCGCTTAGACATTATTGAAACGTCACTTTCTTCGCCTATTATTATTTGACACGTATAATTTATAGGTCCGAATCTTTATTTAACCATTTGTATTAAAATTTTTGGGAAATATTTTTGGTTTCTTCTTCTTCGGGTGGTCACCAACTCCTTCCACCATGAACACCTCCTTCCTCTACTCTAAAACCCCCCCAAATCAATTACAAAAATCAGAGGAAATTCATTAATAAGAGTGAATGAAGGCCTTGCATGAGTATTCCCATCAATTTCCACCATCCTTCTCATTCAGCAAAATTCAATTTTTTTTTGTTATATTCCCTTCTGAGAAAGATCTTGAATCCCTTGAAAATGGATTAGCCACCATTCGAAGTTTTACCGGCATCAGAAGCTCGCCGGAGTGATTTATGGGATTGGGAAAATTTCAAACCTTCTCTACCCATAAAAAAAATCTCCAGCATGGCTATTCCGACCAACCCCTATACTTCTTTCCTTAATTTCGCATTCGCTAGTATCCTTATTCCGCCCGTCTCCCCTAATGATCTATTTGCATCTTATAGCAAAAGTGTGCTTTAGATGCTAATGGTTGAAAATAGTAGTTGGGTTAGCAGTGATGAAAGAGGTGATGATGGTGATTTTGAATATGGTGTTTGAGTAAGAGGAAAGGGATATATGAAAATTCTGGAGAAGATGAAGGAATGAGATAGAGATGACGGCGTAGAAAGGGGGGTTCTGGAAATTCCTTTTTCCTTATTTAGTTTTTAATTTAATCTTTTGCTTTACTTCATTTTATTTTACTTGTAATTTTAGTATTTTTCTCTCTCATATTCATTGTATACACGCGCTTCACAAGCGTGATTAACACATATTTTTGCCACTTCAGTTACATTGCTGCCACATAACCATGGTCAACGATCAAAGGATTTAAAATTGTGCAAATGAATGAGTTGAAGTGTTCAAATGGGAAACGTGTAAGTTCCTTTACCGGGTTGAAAAATGGATGCAAGTTTGCGTGGCCCGGAGGCCATTTTGCCTTGTTTCAGGAGTAAAACCCATTGAAGATAGTAGAGTGAAGATTAAAATGAACCGATGAAAAAAAAACTAGAGGATCGATTCTTTTGAGCTATTGCTCTGATTCCATGTAGAGATTGAAAGACAAAATTTGGGAGAATTTTTCTGTGTGTCTTATTGATGTAAAACTCTGGTATTTATACAAGTATTATAACAGATGAGAGCAAAAGAAAAATCTACACTTGCCTACTACCTATTGGCTATTAAATAACAAACAAATTACAGCTATGTACTATGTATAACTTGTACAATATTTGTATACCATTAGGCATATCTACATTTGTATTACAACTATCTTTTGTTTCAAATCGGACGGCTATTATGGTCCTCATCAGCTTTCAATCTAACAGCTTTGGTTTTCCCACGTGTCCCTTGTCCAGAATCAGAAGTTGGGCTTGGGTCTTCAACATTTGGACCATTTTTCTCTTTCTGGACCCTATCCCCAAATCCATATGCCTCTTTCCTCTTCATAGTCTACTGGTCTTCTTTCTTATGAGAAGTGAAAGAAGAAGTAGGTAACTGAGGCTTCATAGATGAGATTCCAACAGTAACTACTTTGTAAAGTTTGCTCATCATTGTGTAAAGTTAACATCTATTCAGATACAAATCCTTGATCAGTTCCATTGATGTATTTTTCTATTAAAGCTATTTAAATGTCATCTCTAGTAATGTCAAAATACTAACCTCAGAAGATTTATTCCTTGAGTTTCACTAACCCTTTGGAGAGCTCGTTCACTGAATCTCGGGCATCTTACTAGTTGCAAAAGTTTCATGGTGAAAGATGTGAATGGCAGGTTTATGACCTTAAAAGGAACATTTCTATTCACAAATATCAACCGAAAACTAATTAGATTTCCATAGCTACTCTGCAGTACCAGTAGGATTGATGCTAACTTCAAATGAGATCTCAAACATAGAAATGTCAAAAAAGAAAATGCTTGTGAGCAATGAAGCATTACTTAAGATGAGTTCAGAGTAAAAGTGTGTTGATCAGATGAAAGGTAACAGATATCGTATTCTCTCGTCTACCATCTCTACAGCTTTAATAGGGTTAGTTACATAGTATCCATCCTTCAATTTCACCTCCTTTAGTACAACCTCAAATAAAGCACCTTCCATGCCCACCCCTCCATTGTGCAGGACTATAAACCATCTTTTGCAGCCCCAACATATGCATAGTATTGATCAATGAGTACTTTCCAACAATAATCCGGGAGTCTTGGTTAATTTATATTCTCGGTACAATTTCTCCATCCAATATTGTGCAAATTGAATAAAAATTGCATTTCAGTGAACTGATGCCTATAGGAATACCTCACTGATCTTCTTCCAATTTCTAAAGCGCCATCAAGCAGGAAATAAACTTGTAATGAGAGAGAACTAAGAACACGGTTGTAGAAGAACCTAATAGTAACATATTTGGCAGCTCAAACAAGTATTTTTCTCCCAACAAGGCAAGAGACTAATTTAGTTTTATATTTTGATACTACTTAGTTTGTCCACGACCAAACAAAGTTTTGGTAAATGACGCACAAAGAAAGGTATTAGAGTGGCCTAAGGCATTCGAAATTATCAGTAGAACAGTTCAGGGACTTATGCATCTGCATCAAGGTTGGTTCTCAACTGAGGATACTTCACAAAGACCTAAAAGCTAACAACATTTTGTTAGACAATGACGTGAATCCAAAGATATCCGACGTCCGCAAAGCAAGTGTCAAGAGAATGACACTGGAGCCGTGACAAATCGAGTTGTTGGAATCTAGAACGTAGTAACAACCTTCTACTAGGTAGTAGGTGTCGAAATTGGAGATCAGAACCATCGAAGTATCTCCATTGATGAGCTAAGCTGAGCTTGTGAGAGAAAGTTCTAGATGACAGAGGAATTGGGGAAAATGAACTTAAGTATTATTTCCATTTCTACAAACTATATATATAAACGTGTGTAGGAGTGTAAGAAAAAATATCCTAATTACAAAACTGCCACTCTAACTAATTCAACTATATTGACCAATATTGACTACTAACCAACTACACAACTAAGATACACATAAGTATTACATCAACCATTCTCAATACCCCCCTCAAGTTGGATGTGAGGGACTCACTGCCAACTTGCTGAGAAGATTAGAGTGTTTAACCCTTGTAAATGCCTTTATCAAGATGACAACCAATGAGCATAGCTGGAAATATGATGTAGTGTAATTAACCCATCTTGTATCTTGTCTCGCACAAAGTGGCAATCCACTTTGATATGTTTTATCCTATCGTGGAATACAGGGTTCTTTGCAATATGAACAACTGCTTAACTGTAGCAAAACACAGGTATGGGATTGGTGCACATAACTATGAGTTCTTCTAGCAATCTCTTTATCCATATCAATTCACCAACAACTTTCCTGATTGGCCCATACTCTGCTTCTGTAGAAGACAATGAGACAATGGTTTGTTTCTTTGACTTCCAACTAATAGGGATGTCCCCAAGCAGCACAATGTACCCACTCACAGATTTCCTAGAATCAGGGCAAGCAGCCCAATCCGAGCCACAATATGCACTGATAGCATAGCTGGGATCATTGGACAGAAATATTCCCAAAGTAAGATCTTTCTTTAAGTATCTAAGAACATGTATAGCAGCCTTTAGATGAGGTTCCCTAGGTGCCTGCATACATTGGCTCAAATGTTGTACACTATAGGCTATATTCAGTCTTGTATTTGTTAGGAAATTTAATTTTTCAACTAGCTTCCTGTATACCCAACAAGGTTCCTTCTTCACTCCTCAGTTTAATAGTAGAATCAAGTGGAGAGCTAACAGTAGAGTATGCAAAGCAATCATACTCCTTTAGTATGTCCATAGTGAATTTTCTCTGACAAATCAGTACTCCATCCGACTTGTACAACATCTCTTGCCCCAAGAAGTAGTGTAATTTACCAAGATCCTTTATCCTAAATTGATTAAGCAGGAATGCCATCAATTATGTGATTTCCTCCAAGTTGGTGCCAGTAAGAATCACATCACCTACATATACAGCCACAAAAACTACTGAGTTCCCCCGTTTCTTGTAAAAAAAAGGAGTAATCACTAGCTGGATGTTTGAAACCTCTAGAATGTTGGGATTCTGTCAACTTGTCATACCATCGTCTGCTAGCTTGTTTTGAACCATATAATGACTTCCTAAGTTTGCACACTAGGTTTCCATTAGGTACCATTAGACCTTGTGGAACTTCCATGTGCATATCTTCATGTAGATCCCCATGAAGAAATGCATTGTTTACAACTAGTTGATAAAGATCTCATCCTCTCTTTACTACAATGCTGATTAGTGTTCCGACTATGGTAATCTTCACCACTGGTGAAAAGGTTTATGTATAATCAATTTCTGCTTCTTGTGTGTATCCTTTCACTACAAGTCATGCCTTGAATCTTTCTACACTTTCATCTGCCTTGTGTTTGATCTTGTATACCTATTTACATCCTATAACTTTCTTTCCTGCAGGTAATTCAACTAGATCTCACGTATGGTTAGCATATAAAGCTTCAAATTCATGTGTCATTGCCATTTACCATGCAGGATTCATAGATGCCTCCTCTTAAGAAGATGGCTCACAATCATGTGAAATGTTTCTAAGTAATTGCTGACTTTTAAGATGTAAGACATTGAAAGAAACATGTTGTTTGTTGCTGCAAAATGCATTGAATGGTGTGGGAATAGTGTGGTATCCAGGTTCTGTGACATAATGCTGAAGGTTTGGCAAAGAGTACACAGAGTTTTTGAGGTGTGCAGGAGTGTTATGTGTTCTGCCTGATCTTCTAGGTTCTGAGGGATTTGTTTGAAGAATGTTAGACTCAATGACTTGAGACTCAATGGACTGCGCCTGTGTGGATGACTGAGAAACAGGGCTGGTTTCTGAAGACATGTGTGAACTTGACATATCTTGATTAGGTGTTGTTGAACTAGGTGGAGAAAGAGGTGCAACATTATTTGATACAGGTCTACTAGTGACATAAATTGATACATCCTTATCATATATGCTACAATCATTTGAAGTCCCAGAAGTATTCATCAGATACAATACAAAAAGAAAGCTAGAATGTTCAGGTAAAATTGCAAAAAGAAAAATATTATAAAACACTACATCTCTCTATATATATGTATTCTCTTTGTGGCCAAGTCTAGGGCCTTGTAACCCTTTGTACCAAAGGGAAAACCTACAAACATATGGGGTGTGGCTCTTGGTTCAAATTTGCCTTTGTGAGTCTTTAGTGTACATGGGTAGCATAAGCAACCAAAACTCTTAAGTTGTGAATATTTGGACTTTTTGTTGTACAGGAGTTCAAAATGGCTTTTGTTATTAAGAATAGTGGATGGGAGTTTGTTTATCAGGTAGGTGGTTGTTAGAATACACCCACCCCCCAGTACCTTATAGGTAGTTTGGACTGGTAAAGTAAGGCCCTTGCTATTTCAGTAAGTATTTGTGTTTTCTTTCCACCATACCATTTTGTTGTGGTGTGTATGGACAAGTTTTCTGATGTACTATGCCTTTTTCTTGGAAGTATGTCATGGTTTCATTATTGACAAATTCTGGAGCATTATCAAATCTAATGGTCTTAACTGAAGTACCTTACCAATTTTCAATCATAGACAGAAATGCTTTAATGGCATGAAATGTGTTGCTTGCAGCTTAAGAGGTAAGTCAAGGTTGACCTACTAAAATCATCAACCATGGCAAGGTAGTATATGTAATTATCATGTGTGGATATGTGGTAGGGGCCCCATAGGTCTACATGGAATAATTCAAGAATTTTGGTGGATGAGGTAGTCCTCTCTGAGAATGGTAGCCTTGTCTGTCTAGCCATATGGCAGATTGAACAAATAAATGGTTGTTTAGGAGCAAATTAGCTGGTATAGTAGATATTTTTCTCATTTTTACAAAGAGTACATGACCTAGCCTATTATGCCACAAGTAGTCAACATTATTTTCAGAATGCAGAACATACAAGATAAGAATTCACAGTAAAAGGATCAGGTTTATTGCCTGAATGGATACTATTTACATTGTTAATGGATGAGATGACTTATTTACAGTTGACAATGAATGAAATGGATGAGCTTGATCCTTGTTCTTGCTAATATTGTTTTTAGGAATGGAAGGAATAGAAAACATGAATGAGGCAAACTAGAAATTGAAGTAGAAGGTGGACTCAACTCTGAGCAATTATGACACTTTGAACAAAGAAAATACAACTCACTCCTTGCCTTACCAATCTCCAGAGGCCTCTTCATTGAAGGGGCCTGCATTAGACAAAGATATTTATTGAAATTAACCATGCAATCAAGATGCACTTTTAATGAGTGAATTGAAAAAAGATTGTATTTGAAGCTAGGTACATGTAGAACTCTAACATAGTTAGTCTAGGACTGAGAAAAACATCACCAATTTCTGTTACTTTCACCCCATATCCATTAGGTAAGGTGATAAGGAAGGGATAAGGTAATATTCTAATATTAGTGAGAAAAGATTTTCTATATGTCATATGGTTTGAAGCTCCACTGTCAAAAATCTATAGGTCAGCAATTGAATTTGAACATTTACATGTAGTTGTTTCATCTATCTCTTTATAAGTAGAGCAAGCTAGAATACCAGCAAAGTTCACAACTAAACTGGTGATGATGTTTGAGTTTTCCCCTGCATTGCTAGTCTTAAAGTTCTCCAGCAAATTTAGCAACTAGTTGTATTGTTTCTTTGTCAGGTTCTGAAAATTTTGGTTGTGGTTCCTGCTTTTAGCATCTCCACTATTTCAAGCTTGCATCTAAAAACACCATGGACATTTGCAGCAGATCCTGTGTTTCTACCCTTTGTAAACTTGAAGTCTTATGGAAATCCATGTAGCCTATAGCACTTCTCCCTGGTGTGTCCCGGCTTTTTGCAATAGTCACAATACAATCTAGATCTAATAGAGAGAAAATTAGGCTTATACGAGTTGTGTCCTGCAGTGTTGCCTTGTAGAGCATAATTGGTTCTGAATTTGTTGTTTCCTGTTCCATTCACATTCAAAGAAGTGGATTCCATGACTAGGCGACTACTCAGCCTAACTTTTCTCTGTTTCTGTCATGACCCAAATTTCATCGTAGGTCGTGATGGCGCCCGACACCGTTGTCAGACAAGCCAACCCTAATTCAACTAATGTGTTCTCATCATTTTACCAAAACCCCAACATTTTCTTAACAGTTAAGCTTTTAAACAGTCAATAATTAACAAGTTCGTAATAATGTAAATACATCCCAAAATAATAGTCTACGGTGTGTGCCAGGAACTAGTGTCACAAGTACTAGGGAAACTAGTAGAATGTACAAAAATATTACTATCCGACTACCTGAAACAGAATAGACAGTACATAACAACAACAAAAGAAGAGAACTCTGGTATGCTGCTGAATGGCTGAGAAGGGGGCAGCTCACCGTGGGATCTCGATAAGGAATCAGGAACGTGCGCCGGAGGGGTAACCAGATGCACCTGCCTCAGATCCTGTACAGTTAAGTACAGAAGCGTAGTATGAGTACATAAACAACATGTATCCAGCAAGTATCCAGTATAACCTCGAAGAAGTAGTGATGAGGGGTCGACTTGACACTTACTAAGGTCAATATCAATAATATTTAAGGCTTACGCTAAGCATGGATAACATGAATAATATGACAGTCTCATAGCAAGGAGAAATAATATATCAATTATAGTCGTGTCATATACTAATTTACATTTCAAAACATTTAAACAGAGTAAATCATGGATGAATCCCACATAACAACATGCGCACATTATGCCGAGGTCGAAACCGTGCCAAAACCGTATCTTCATCTATTTCTACCGAGGAGTTGATGCTCAACCGAGATCAGCCTCTCTCGGAGGGCTTCTTTATCGGAGGACACTTCATCCATACGCTGCTTCAGCCCAAGGATTTCAGTATCTCTGATTTTAAGCTCCTCTCGCATTAGATCATCTTTTTGCTTAAGCTGAAAGAATCAAAGCAAGGTATTTAGCGTTGGATTGGCTAGAGCACAAAAGTAAGCTCACGAAGGTCATATTAACTGCTCATCGAGATCGGCCCGCTCTCAAGACATCCTCTCCAAATGTGCTCGAAGGTCACCTAGCTCCCCTTCCTTTTGGGCATAAAGGGCCTTAAGTTCGTCCAATTCATAAATGAGCTTCCTAAATTCGTCCTCACATATAGCCAACTCTGCTTGTGACTTGGAAAAGGCTTGGTGAGAGAGCTTTAAGGCCTGAAGACACAGAAGAAGAGACTCGAAAATACAAGAATCGAAACTCAATATACAACGGTCAAAGTCAAGATTACCTATTGCCGAAGCTTCTCGGATTCCTCAAAGATCAATGAGGCGTCGATATCGGGGCCTTCCTCAACCCCATCAAAATATCCTTCAAACGTACTATTCTCATGTCCCCACGACGGGAGTTTTCATATCTCGGGCATCCCGTATTTGCCCAGGAGAGAATGATGGGTACGACTGAGGCTCACCTGCGTTGATCATCTCGACCGGTTCGACAGGGGCCCTCTCCCCCCTTCGAGGGGCTTCATTATTGGTTTCTTTGGGTTCATCAAACAGGTGCCCCTCGGCACCCAATGTGCTTAGATCGTTGGTCGGTTTGGGGACTTTGTCCAAATACCCCTCAATAATCCCCCCATCTCGGGTCGGGACCACCTCGGCAGCCTCCGACTCAGCCACCTTCGGCTCAGCAGACTTCGAGGCAACAACACTTCTTCTCCCTCTAAGTGCCAACGGGTAGTCATCGCTCTCTTCGCCCTCAGCGCAAAGACCTTCGGTGACTTCCCGAGTTAAAGCCACTGAATCGGCCTCGGGCTTTTGAACCTTAGCCTTTTTCGGCTTCGAAGACTCAGCTGGTGATTTCTTCTTTCTCTTTTTCTCCTTAGCAGGCTTCGGGGCATCTGCTTCCCCAGGCGGGGGTTGCCTCATTAAGACGGCCTCTCCAAGGCTTGCATAGGCACAAAGGATGAGAGTATCAGCGAAAGATATCTTCTCTAAAGATCTCGAATATGAATAGAGATAAAAACTCACCGTGATTTTTGGCCTCCCAACGGGTCTTAGCCGGATCACGCCACACGCGCTCGGCGTATGGGTAGATCGAATCAAGTCGTCGGACCCAGCCCGGGAGATCGTTGACAACGCTGGGGTACGACTCGACAGCTGTATCATCAAAGAGAGTTAATACAAAGTCAAGAAAAGATATCCGATCAGCGAAACGTGTTTACTTAAAATTCATATTCCATTCAACGTGGAATGGCATTCTCCCAGCAAGGATCAGGTCCGAGGTCCTAACTCGGACAAAGCGGCTCATCCACCCTCGGTCCTTGTCTTCATCGATGCTAGCGAAAAAGGCCTTCGGAGATCGACGCTTTAGCTTAATCAGGCAACCTCGGTAAAGTTGGGGGCTGTACAGTCTAATTAGATGATCGAGGGTAAAAGGCATCCTCTCGACCATGCTTGAGAAGTACTGTACGCGGCAAAATCAGAAGACTTGATTTTTGCTATCAAGACAATTTTAGAAGCCTTCCCCGAGACCCCGAGGGTGGAAGGCCACGATCGAGTTCTCGGCCTCAGGGCTCATCGAGGTTCGAATCGAAGGAAGCATGGCCCGAGGTCAGGGTAAGAGAAGAGGTCTCCGAAGCACATGACTACACCTGACAGGGCCAGTCTATCTGTAGCCTACTGAGAGGACTTGCGTCAGACCGTCCCATCTTTCTACTCTTGTAAATAATATATACGTACTTTACCGAGTCCCCTCGCCTATATAAGGGGGACTCACCCCACCTTGTAAGGGGCTGATGTTGCTCCACTTCTCCAATAAGCAATAATATCTCTCTCTCTTTCTTTCTTCTAAGCTATTAGTGTTCATCGACCCCGAGGTCGCCCTAGCATTTCATTGTTCTTCGTTTGTTCTTTGTTATTTACTTTAAGATTGACGGTATAAAGCCTTGCTTATCTATATCCTTACCTGTTATCCCCTTCCCGAATACCCTCGATAAGACCGTGATAGGCTCGAGGCCTAGCCCCGAGGTATCTACTGGCTTGCTCTAAGCCCGGGAACGTCCCCTTACTGGTTTGATTATTGCTTTGGCTAACTCGATCTTTATCGTCTTACTTCATGTTTTAACACCAATCACCCTTACAAACTAGCTCGGGAATAGATCACGTATTTTTAGAATCACATTTATAAATTTAATTGTTGTTACCATTTTCACGGTAAACAGTTTGGCGCCCACCGTGGGGCTAAAAATAATAGTGATTATTTTCTTGCTAGTTTCGTCACTTAAACGCATGATATCTTTCACACTTTTTCTTGCCCAAGATCTTTCGATTTCAGGATAATGATCAGCTCGATGAGGGAAATCGAGGGCGATAACCCCAAAAATCGCAAAGAAAACAATATGCCCGTCCTAACGGCTGGCGCGACACCGCAGGACCTCGATAACGCATCTAGATCGGGTCGAGCGGACGTGGATTCGTACGCTGCACATCGGGGTAACAAAGTCTTGCACTCCAATGGCGGCACGCAACGCGCTAACCAACAGGAAACCCGAAAAATCCCAGCCCCGGTAGAACGGGAAGTTAATCTTCGTATTATTTTTGAAATGTTGCAGGAACAACGTTTGGCTATCTCTCAGCTACATAGCCGCCCGGAGACTCTTGGCGCGGTAGCATCCAAAATATCTACTTGCTCCGAGCCAGTACCCAAGGTATCGGGCAACGACGAACCAACAACCTATCCTATAACAGTGAGGATGCTGGAGGACGTTATCGAAAAGATTGACTCACGCTCGCGGAGACTCCTACAGCAACCGTCTCCCGGAGATACGACCCCGGGACTCATTTCGCGGAAGTCAGAAACAACGAAATTCCCTAGGAATGACAGGACCCCAAGTCCTCACAGGTACATCATCACTCACGCATGCCCGTCCAGGAACGGCGACCTCCAAAATGGAGAACTCGGGCCGTCCCGATGAGGGGATTTGAAGAAATTCCCCCAGAAGAAACTACGTCGCGGCACCATTGTTCGACATCTAATCTCGGGGACCCGCTCACCGTACTAGCGCGATCCGTGGAAGCACATGCCAACGCCATCAAAATAATGCCAAAAGGGCTCAATGCACCGAAGGCCGAGAGAAGAAGAAGAAATAAAATATCACGGGAAACCGCGCCCCACTATCCGACAAGACGAACGAAACCACTCCCGGTCCCGAATAGTGGGGTGGCACGGGCCTTCGCCCAAAACCCAAACAAAGCATACCCGGCGGCTCTGGAGCAGTTCAAGCGAAGCTTAGTCGAATATCCGGTCGAGGCTTGGTCATATACCAACAACCAACACCAGACCCAAGTCGGAGCCGTGGACAACCCTTGGAAAACCTCCTCGGGATCGGCATATACAGGCAGATTCCCAGCAGAGAAGCCGGCACCGAATGAACGGAGCCATCATCCACATGGCACGAACGGAAGAAACGATCCGAGGTACAGCGCATCTCGCAACAACAAGGCGGTAGCCCGAAGATGACACCTTCGAGGAACCTCCAATGGTACCAGATCCAACAAGACGCAACCGGCAAGGAAACCTCGCCCGCTAGAGCTCCACTTCAACGTTGCAGCTCCAAGCATAGTGGTCACCATAAGTGAAGCCGGGAACTCCGGGTGGCTCGGATCTATTCAAACAAAACCCCTCCAAGTAAACCGTGGCCCACCACGAGAATCACGAAATGCTCGGAGTTACAAACCCAAGAGAGTAGCAACTACGCCATCCAACAAAGGTGACCACAAAGCATCGCCAAGCAAGCAAACTTGGATCCAGCTCCACGGACAAGGGGAAATCGAACAAAGCAGAGCTGGCAAGCCGCGGCATATCGTCACAACCGTTAAAGGATGGCGGCACCCCGCTAAGATCCGTAGAACGTAGAATGCAAGTGCCCGTCACCGGAGAGGGATGGTCCTAGGGAATACTCCCTAAGTACACCCTCTCGCTCGAGGAAAAGGACGCCGAGACTCCACCTCGGCATCACATTGACGTATTGGTAATCCCTTCTTTTGTTCAAACTCATTTTAAATAAAGCATACATTTATGATTACAGGTGTATCAGCCAAAGTTATACCGACGATGTCGGGCCAAAGCCAATAGGACAACCCAGACCAACGTCGCTCTCGGGCCGGACCGCTGATATGTCCCCAATGGTGATAGCCACAACGACCAAATCGCTCCCCCTGCGCGGCTCGCCCGAGTTTGGGCTAATACGTCGAGCGACGCAGGGCGCAGACGCTTTATACAGACAACGGCGAATACATCGCCCGGGACGCAATTCCGGCCCTACTCGTCCAAAGGTGTGAAACCCCGTGACAGACGCAGAGTCAAAGCATCTAGCTGCAAGCGACAAGAGGAGATCCCTCGCCATATGCCCATGACCGGCGTCGCCCTCAAATGAGGTCAAAAGGTAGGGACAATCACGTCCTCGGCCAGGCCTGGTCGGACGAGGAATATGACTGCCGCGGGGCCTACTCCCAGGAACGCAGCATCCTTTTATCATTTCCTTTTCCTTTCTTGTTGCTAACCTATACGCAGCCAGCCAGCCAAGACATTCAGTAGCTCTGGATCCCGCTCGAGGATCTGCGGCCACCACGGGGCCACCGGGCATTCTTTCCTCGATCGGGTTTCTATCAGGAAGAAGGTTTCGCCCACGAGATTATTAGCAGAACTGCATGCCCCCAGGGAAGGGACCCGACAAGTCCATGATCTCTCTCAAAATTTCCCAATATGGAATCATACAAGCACATCGGATAATCAGGGGAATCACACCCATGTGGACCAAACTCACAACAACAGGACAACATGTATTTACGACTTATATTTTCGCCAAGCAATGAAGAATATTTTCTAAGCATTCAACGCCTCGAAGAAAAATTTTTCGGCTTATCCTCGAAGACTTAAACAGTTCAGCACCCTCACGACCCCAGGGTCGGGGCTCTGGGCTCACGAAGCCCTCACGATATGGCTCCAAGTCTGTAAAAGGCGGTATTCAAGCCTAAACTGATCCGATATATTCGGAGACCCAACATGAGCAATTCGACAACTTGCGCGATCCCAGGGTCGGAATTCCGGGCTCACCAAGCCTTCGGAAAATAGCTCCGAGCTCGCGAGAAGCTGTCTTCAAGTAAACTCGATGACTCGGAGACTATCACCAATCGCCACTCACTGGAAATCTGAAATTGTAAGACCCTAACGGGCAGCCTCGGCAAAACCAGATATATTCTCCATAAACTGTAAGACCTCAACAGGCATGGCAAACTGTAAGACCTCAACAGGCATAAAAAAATCCCGCAGTTTAGGCTATACATCGCATTTGTAAGAATCCCTAAAGGGCATACCCTCAGTGTAGATGCCTAAAACTGCTTCTCGGGATCAAAAATGGCCCCGGCCAAATGCACACGACTCCGGTCGAAACGGCTGCTACAGCCCAAAAAACGCGACTCGAGGACGCCCGACTGTTGCTAAAAAATCCTCCGAATCTACTTCGGAAAGAACCGGTTAAACACAGGCTTTCCTCAACAGGCAAAAAATGAGTCCCGACCACGTCGGCTCCAAAATCGCAAAAGCGTCGATCTACTCGACCTATGGGCTATGAACCTTCCGAGGTGCTCAAAACATCGCCGACTATGACTTGAAATCGAGGTTCTTTTAGAACCAACGACGGGTCAGGCAAAATAATCAATAAGACCTTAACGAGAGGAAACAAAGCCTACAAAAAGCCTCCGGGCCTCACATCAAACAGCGTAAGTGCCATTGTCGCCGGCTAAGCAAAGCCTTCGGGCCTCACACCGAAAGGTCTCTACGACCATCAGCTTGAAAATTGACAACTTGAGGATTAAAGTGAGCTCGAATCGTAACCCGATTCGGAGACCGGATACAAAATAGTTAAACTAAGAAAAGCCTCCGGGCCTCATATCAAAAGGTCCCTGCGACCGAACAGCGTAAGTGCCATTGTCGCCGGCTAAGCAAAGCCTCCGGGCCCCATATCGAAGGGTCTCTACGACCAAACAGCGTAAGTGCCATTGTCGCCGGCTAAGCATGCCTCCGGGCCTCATACTAAAGGGTCTCGATGACCAAGTAGCAGAAAGGCCACCATCGCTGGCCAAGAACTCAGATGAGATTTAAGGGTCGATTAAAGCTCGGATCGCAACGCGACTCGGAGACTGAACCCAGAAAATCGCCAAACGCCCAAGGGCAGAGAATGAAAGTCACTATCACCAGCCCAAACGGGCTCGAGGGTAAAATAAGCTCGAGTCAGGATCCCGACTCGGAGACTGAACCCGAGGGCAATTCAATCACCATACGCCTAAAATCACGGCCCAGACGACGCTATCAACAGTCGCGGCAAATCCCCAGGCCGCACGCCCGCAAAATCGCTTCGGTCCAGGAGCACAGAGGGTCATCACCCTCCGCCCATGCAGGCGAGAAAAAGCCGGAAGGCCAATCAGAGTTCGAGCCGTAGCACGACTCAGGGACCAATTCCACAAACCGGTCTACGCGATCAAGAGCAACGACAAAAAAAAGGTACAAAAGGAATAATGCTTTAATATTCTTCTTACATTACATACGACAAAAACATTCTCCACCTACAGGCACGCCCTGCGCGCGCCGGAAACCAAGCCACAAAATAGTAGGATCTATATTTTGCGCCAAAGGGCTACAACCCGTCAAGATCTCCCTTTGCAATGCCCATGAGGAGTGACCTAGCGTCGCGCTCGTCCGCCCTTGCTTGAGCCAATTCCTCCGAGAGAATAAAGCCTCTCGCTCCAACTTCCTCGAACACTTCTCTCCGGGATCGGCAACGAACATATTCCTCGATCCTCTTCTCACGGTCAAGGGCTTGCCTCAACTCAGATTGAGCGTCAGCATCCTCCTTTATGCAAATCGCCATCTCACGATCCGCCCTGGTTCGGCTCAGCGCCGCTTCCGCCCGGGCATCAATTATCTCGGCCCTGACCTTCGAGAGGTACTCCAAGGCCTCTGCCTTTTTCTGCAGCTGATGTGGTGGGAGGAAATTAGCCCTAAAATCAGAAAGAAGCGAAGAACGCACTGCAGAAAATTACCTGCTCCATCAAATAGCTCTCATAGTTTGAGCTCCGATACGCCTCATATCGCCAATGCTGCAGCTCAACTTCTTTCTCCGTGCAAAGAAGCCTAAGGGATTCTCCCTCATCCCGAACTTTCTGGAACTTGGCCTTTTGGCGAAACAACTCGGACTTAAGCCTATCACAGGCCTGCGCGGGAAAGATTCAATAAGAGGAGGAAGACGCGGGGTATGAGAGAATTATGCATGAACTCACCACGAAGTGAAGATGGCAGGTTTCCTCCAAATCAGAACACACTCCTAATAGTACCGCTCTTGCAACCCCGGAAGAACCGGCCCCGGGCATAACATGCTCACTCGAGGGAGCCGCTTGCCGAGAAAAAGGCGCCCCGGAGAGAGCAGACTCGGGTGACGCCCCGTCTCAGAAACACGAGCCCGGCCAGCGCCGCTAAAAGCTCCTTCGCATGATGGGTCCCGGACCCTCTTGCTGCTACCGTCTCCCGGCTCAGAGGCCGACGACTCCATCTCCTCTCCGGGAAATCGCTGCCTCGCCCCGAGGAACCGCCCGATATCTACAAAAACAGCGAATCCACCGTAAATGAGATGAGAAAATGCCATCTCGGGTACATATCGGCAGAAGAAAAGCAACATACGCACGTACCTTGATGGTCCACTCCCCACCTGACGCGAGACATAGCTCGCCACCTGCGTTTGTCGCAAGACGAATGGGTCACCAGCCTCCTAACCCAGCCGGGTAAATCATGAACTTGGCCTGGCGTCCACGAAGTTGCTGCAACAAGGGAAATAACACTGATTACTTGGACGATTTTCGCCATGAACAGAATCTGAAGGAACAGCAAAGCGCCTCACTTATGTGCGAAATTCCACCCTTCGGGGAATGGCAGAAACTCCATATGAATGATATCGGTCGTCCTAACTCGGACTAACCAACTGGCCCAATCCCGATCTCCACCTTCATCATCGTCAATAACGAAGGGCGTGGGCGAGCGGCCCCTCAAGGTTAGTAGTCCTCGATGGTGGAAAGGCCAATACAGCCTGATGAGATGGTCGAGCGTGAACTCAAGTCCGGCTTTTTCCGCAAAGAATCTCATCATCAGCACCGTTCGCCAAAACGACGGATGAATCTGCGCCAGGGTAACCCGATACTTCAAGCAAAAATCAAGCACGGCCTTATCAAGAGGGCCAAATGCAAAGGGGTATAGGTACACGCTCAAGAACCCATCAGCAGAGTCCTCGATGCCTTCACGGGGGGAAAGCACCCGCAATGTCATCCCCTCGCTCCACCCGCAGTATCGCCTCGCCATCTCCAAGTGTTCCTCTCTTACCGAGGACGCCGGCTCCAGAGCGAAATCCTTCGACTCTCCAACGTCGGGAACAACATTCTCCACCCTTTGCCCCGGTTCCGAAGTGGTCGCCATGACTGAAGCAGAACTAACAAAATAGAGCAAAGAAGCACAGACGCTTTTCGCACTCTAAAAGACAGGGAGCCCTATGCTGAAACGGAAGAACAGCTGCCCAAAAATAGTAAAGTCCCACAAAGGGGGCCGAAGCCACCCCTCTTATATACAAAGGGCAACGACGAAGTCACCTACCAGATGTAAGCTCCAGGAAGCCAATGTCCTCGATACGGATCGACGGGTCAATACCCGACCCAGGAAACATCCTCCGACAAACGACTAAGCTCGAGGATCCACGCGAATTATCTCTATGCTCCAGGCAGCGTTTCACATTTGGAACCTCTGGTCGTGAAGAAGCAGGGTCACGATGAGCTCCATAGAGCCGATGCCAGACGCGAGGCACGCGTCCGGGCTCGCGTTCCCCACTCCGGAGGAATGGACCCCGGAAGCTCTGATCTCCGAAAAATTACACGAGGCTCCAAAGAAGCACCCTGAACGTAGGCAAGCTCTTCAAGCGGAAGCCAACCTTACACTCTCTGAAAGAATCATTCCACATCAAGATCAACAGGACCCACCGAGGCATCCAAGGATGACCTTCATCCGGGGTATTATTCCCGAAGGCCCCGAAATTTGATGCAAGATCTCCAAACGAACCAGCAGGCCCCGACATCTCAAGCTTATCCGGTCGGTCCCTCATCAAGCCAAAGTACAACAAAAAAGAAAGCGGGGGAGAGCCTAGCCAATCAGTTGGAGAGCAGAACGAGCTACCACAGCGAGCTACGACGGCCCATAAGCAATAAAAGGCATTTAAAAATCCCAGAAGGGCGTGAAAGCAAACAAGCGCCGGAGGAGAAGCAGAAATCTATCTCATGCGGCCCAAAAGGACCATCTACGTCCAGATCAATAAGGGCTCCGGGGTACCCGAAGACGACCTACATCCGGAGCAGTGCCCCCGGAGGCCCCGGAACTCAATGCGCAGTCTCCGAATAACCCGCGAAACTCTTGCAAGCACCAATCCATCAGGTTAACCCAGAGTTGTCCTGAAGGACGACAATGGGACCGAAATGAGTCCATGTCAATCGGCGAAAAATCAAAGCAAACACTCACATCCAAAATTAATATTAGCGGTCAGCAACACAAAGGAATACATTTGAAGAGCCTCGAAGGGCATGAAAGCATAAGGAAATAGAGAAAATTCGAAAGCAGAAGTCAACAAAGTTCATTTCTCATTTATAAAGTTTTCAAGTACAAAAGCCCCGAGGGGTCACAACGTTCGATTACAAAGCCCCGGAGGGTCATTACATACAAGGTACAAATTACAAAGCCCCGGAGGGTCATTACATACAAGGTACAAAGGCCTACAAGAATCTACGCCTAAAGCTAAGGAACGGAAGGATGTACATGTGATGAAACCCGGGTGCCCGATTCGCCCTCGAGAGTTCATCTCCGGTATCAGCATACCCGGGCGCCCCACCCTCGAGCATGTATCCTCGATGGTGACTCCTTCGACCTCCACCTCCCATAGGCTCCCAGCTCGATCCCCTAAGGGATCTCCGTCGGGGAAGACGCAGGAAAGGAAAAGAAGGGGATGCAGAGGAGGCAGAGAAAAGAGACATGGCCCACCAAAGCCAAAGCTTGAAGATTCGGCGGGCCCCCGTCTCAACAGCCGGCGGTGCCACTTTATTCCTTGGGAAAGAAAGAGCCCTAGGGATGAAGTGCCACACCAGGCCCAGGTAGAAGGGTGAGCAGCGGTGCATAATCCGAACAACCATCTACGCAAAGGTGAAACTAACTCTCCGCCCATCGCCATCTCGGGCCGACGGTAGCAGCAGCAACTTAAATACCGGAGATCGCGGCAGCATCGGGAACAACATGCTTATGATCAACAAAAGGAGACCCCGGCAGAAGGCCTCGACACGGCCCGGAAGAATTCCTCCAAACAGCCTTTGAGATAGAAGGCTCCCATCATGATAATCAAAGGCAAAAGAAGATGATGGGAAGGAAGAAGCAAAACATATCAGCAGAAGTGTTGAGATGAAAGATGCAATGCCACAAAACGTCCTCATTTATAAGGGGAAACGACACGGTCATCGATGCTCTAAAAGATTGACCGACGGTTATAATTACTACCTTCTTGAAAAATGGACCGACGGTAGCACTCTTGGAGGAGTGGAAACGACAGGACATCGAGCAGAGATCCATGAGACACGCCATCCGTCACGAAAGATTGCACCGCGATCTGAATCGCCACTATAGAATCGCCAAAAGGAGCTCGAGGAGTCGAGTGTCAGAATCATTTCCCATCACTTCGTCATGAGAAACGCAGAGACTATCTGTACGCGGTAAAATCAGAAGACTTGATTTTTGCTATCAAGACAATTTTAGAAGCCTTCCCCGAGACCCCGAGGGTGGAAGGCCACGATCGAGTTCTCGGCCTCAGGGCTCATCGAGGTCCGAATCGAAGGAAGCATGGCCCGAGGTCAGGGTAAGAGAAGAGGTCTCCGAAGCACATGACTACACCTGACAGGGCCGGTCTATCTGTAGCCTACTGAGAGGACTTGCGTCAGACCGTCCCATCTTTCTACTCTTGTAAATAATATATACGTACTTTACCGAGTCCCCTCGCCTATATAAGGGAGACTCACCCCACCTTGTAAGGGGCTGATGTTGCTCCACTTCTCCAATAAGCAATAATATCTCTCTCTCTTTCTTTCTTCTAAGCTATCAGTGTTCATCGACCCCGAGGTCGCCCTAGCATTTCATTGTTCTTCGTTTGTTCTTTGTTATTTACTTTAAGATTGACGGTATAAAGCCTTGCTTATCTATATCCTTACCTGTTATCCCCTTCCCGACTACCCTCGATAAGACCGTGATAGGCTCGAGGCCTAGCCCCGAGGTATCTACTGGCTTGCTCTAAGCCCGGGAACATCCCCTTACTGGTTCGATTATCGCTTTGGCTAACTCGATCTTTATCGTCTTACTTCATGTTTTAACACCAATCACCCTTACAAACTAGCTCGGGAATAGATCACGTATTTTTAGAATCTCATTTACAAATTTAATTGTTGTTACCATTTTCACGGTAAACAAGTACCTAATTATATAAACAATGCGCCAAAACGATGGATAAATTTGTCCAAGTGTCACCTGATATTTGCTGCAGAAATTGAGGATCACTGGATCTATCAATGGTAAAGAGGCTTCAACCAGGCCTAAGGTGAAAGGATATGTGTATACACTGAGGAAACCGGCTTTGTGCGTGGTTATGTCTTCCCCTCGTGAAGGAATCTCTACTAGCACCGCCTCCCCCCAACGACAGTCGGCCTTCACTTTCTTGATTTCAGTTATTAAACTGATATACCGAGACATGGGTTCGCACCGTCCCGGAATAGAGGAGGGGTTTTCAACCTGGAAGTCAGAAGATGTATCACAAGGCCCGGGGGTACACTCCTCGATATTGGGAGGAACCACCGGTTTACCTTTGGTCATTCGAGAAGATGATGAAGCTTTTTCTTTTTGAGGAACAACTTTAGAAGTTTTTGCCATCTCTAAAAGCGAAAGATCCAAGGGGATGGAAAATGTTGTTAGAAAAGAGAAGGGAGAGTTCAAGGAAATTGAAAAGAGCTAAATGAAATTTCGGAAGCAAAAAGAGAATGATATCAACAAGGTTATGGGGTTTGTATATTTATAAAGATCATTTGAATGTGCTAAGGGAGCCAAAAGACCGACCGTCGACCATCCACAATTAATGCTTCTGGAAATCGTACAAAAAGCAACCCCTTAGTCCCTTCAATCGCTTATGTCATTGACGAGTGTCTAGCGTATATATAATTCTAACTCGTACTCTGTCAAATTATAGTATAAAAAGATGTCGAACCCACAGAGATTGGTTTATCTATTCTACAGATGTTTCTTGTTTTAATTACTATTTGAGAAAATCAGAAAGAGTTGAGTTGTGAATTAACTAAGAAAAATGCATGAATGGAGAAAATATTTTTGTTTTTCACAAATATAACAAAAAGGTGTTGGGATCCTGAATTCACTTAATATTTTTATTATATAGTAGATACATTGATCCTTCAACTTCTATTTCTCATAAATGTATAAATGCCTCTCACGATTACATTTATATATTATTACTATAGTTGAACAATTAAATGCACTCCTCTCGGTTATACAAATTAATCGTTAAAATGGTAATATTAAAGAACTAGAAATATATACTTGAACTAAAGCATGCTCTTTTTTAGTAAGTCTCTTTCGATTACCCTACTTGTTATAACTGATTACTACAATATTCGCCTCTTTCGATTACAAATAAGTGTAGAATCAATTTTAACATATATGAGCTAGATGTCACTAAATATAGGTTAACATCTATCAATACCAAAATATTACTTCTTCCGCCTCTTTCGATTACAGAATTAGTAAGAAGTTAATATGTAGTACGAAATAGATAGATGTTAACAAATTAAATAACACCCAACTATAAAGCAGATAAAATTTAAACAAAAAGCTTCAGCTCAAGCATGTGAAATTGAAGAATAATATCTACTATTATATAAAAATATTAAGATCCGTTATTTTTCCAAAACAAGAACAGTTACTCCATATTGGAGCCAATACCAACAACGGAAATAATCTTGCCCATTAAATAAGAAAATAGAAAGAAATATTCAAGAGAATAATTCCTCCTATTTAATTAAAAACAGGAATTAGAGTAATTTCCAATACTATAATTTATTCAGAACAAGAAATGAAGCCAGGTAATGGCTAAAAGATGAAAAAGAAGCGAGACTAAAGAACACATAGAAAGGAAAAGCTTTCTGCTCAATATTACACTTCTAAGATTTCTTTTTCGCTCTCCTCCTCTTTCATTTCACGAATGATGCCTCTTTTTATAGGCAAGCCATGACAAAGTTTTCAATTCACTTCTGGATATGAACTTGTCATGGCAGGTTGTGGCCTTGTTATGCTTGGTTATGATCTTCTGTTGTAAGTTAGTTATGGATCGGTTATAGTTTGCTGTAGCCGGTTGTGGGTCAATTATCTTTTGTCATGGTAGATCACGTTTATACAATCTTTCTTTGGATAATTCAGTATTTGAACTTTTCTTGTCTGATATCTCCTTCATTGATGAACTATGAATTTTCTTATTAAATTATGGTATTTCCTGCAAAGAAAATTAAAATATTAGTATCTAAAAATCAAATAACAGCTTAATTTATACATGAAATTTTGTTTTATCAAATTCTCCCACACTTAAATATTTACTCGTCCTCGAGAAAATAAAATAACTAAACATATCAGCTAAACAATTTAACGAAAATCATGAGACCTTTCGCCAAAGAAAAAGTAACTAAGACCAATTCACAAGTTCATACAACTTCTAACCGTACTCATATTCACCTATTGAGAATTGAAATCATAATATTTCCTAATCCCTAGTGTGTCTCACCAAATGAAGAGAGATGCCCATATATCACATAATATATAGATGTAGAACAAAGAAGGGCATAGATAGAAAAATTCACTCACTCTCAACAAAGAAGTACCCCAAGCTACTGGAAATTGCCATATGCTTGACTTTCATGTGGTTCTCCACTAATGTAGGAGTCTTTGAGTCGAGATCATGTAGGACTTTTGCAAGATTGTAATGTAAGTTTAGGGATAGGTATGGATAATAGTGACTTTAAATTCCCTATGGGCACTATACTTTATTTTATCACTTAAGCACAATTGTCTTTGCTCTGATCTAAACAATAACCTCTATTTTGTTTCATCCCTTTCATATTTTTTTTGACGGAGATGCCGACATTTCTTTGTTGCTATCCTCTCCCTTCTTCTTCTTCCTTTTTTTTTAAGAATTTCAGAAGCAACTATTTTTTTCAGTTCTCATGGCAACATCTCAAAAGATTGACAACCTCAAACAATTCTTCTTTCACCAATTATTTTCACAATTACACCTCACGCCTAGATTTTTACATTCAGATCAACTCTTAAAGTGCCCAAAAGGGAATTGGGTGAACAAAGAACAAGTCATAACAACAAACAGGCTAAGGGTTAAAGCTTGGTGATCAACAAAATAAGAGATAATTTATTTAAGCTCAACTGGGCTAACTAGGGATAAAAATCATCAAGGTAGGTCAATTTAGGCTCTGGCTCAACAAAGAAGTCCTACTTTAATTTCTCAACTCAAAGATCTGCCTACAATTTTGCCTCGAACCACATTCAAGGCAAGTTCTAGATTTCCAAGTAATCAAGAGAACTAGGCAATATAAGCTAACCGTACAATACACTTGAGACCAACGAAAACTATGATTTCAATCACCAATAAATAAGTATGAGCTTAGAAAAGCAATCTTAAAACCCATGAATGATACTTAATCAAATTCATCTTTTCTAAATCTCATGCTTTTCAAGTCAAATCAAGTTTAGCCAACTTATTTACCAAAACAAGTTAAAACAACTAAAAGTCCTAAAAAAATGTCCAGTTCAAAATATTACGACCATGGCAAAGAACTGAATAAGAAATCCATGGAAGTATTGAAATAAGTTGCCTTAAGAATAAGGCAACTAAACATTTTTTCAGTTTATTTTATATTTTTTTTAAAATTTTATAATTTTACTAAAAACACATTTTCAGTTGTAAAATATACATTTTTTTTATATTTAACCGGAAAAAAACTTAAAAGAAACACATATATAACAAACATATTCCTGTACCCCCAAGCTTAAATAATGTCATGTCCTCATGACAAATAAATTAAAAGTAAAAGGAGATAAAGGAGCTTCCCTGATTTTTTTCGATTCTGGCCTCATTTCCTTTTTCTTGGCTTCTCAAGGTTTCTCTCATATAATAAAGACAAGATTATGGCAAAGAAAATATTCTTTTTCATGATAGGAGAAAACTTTCATTGTCTCAATCATGAGAGTGCTTCTTTATCATGAAAAAATATATTAATACATACTACATACATACATATATATTATATAATATAAACATACGATTATTATTATTATTATTTTACTTTTTTTATGTAATAAAAAAAACTAATTTTATTATATATATTTACTAATAATGAAATATTATATGTTACTACTAATAATCACTTTAAAGATTAAAGAGAAGGGAAGAAAATAGTTCTGAGTTTAACGTCACCAGCTCGACTTATTTTAAAAATTAGGCAAAAAGGATTGTTGAGGCTTGTTTGTCGAAGAATCTGCTGATATAAGGCTTCAAACGATGACCGTTTACTTTGAATTTATCTCCCCCATCTGTACGTTGTATTTCAATGGCACCATAGGAGGTTACTTCTGTTATAATGTACGGTCCTGTCCAGCGTGACTTAAACTTTCCTGGAAATAATCTCAATCGGCTATTGTACAACAGAACTTGATCTCCAACTTTAAAATCTTTATGGCGGATGAGCTTTTTATGCCATTTTTTTGTCTTTTCCTTATACAATTTAGCATTTTCGTATGTTGTAAGTCTGAACTCTTCCAACTCATCAAGCTGCAATAGACGATTTTTACCTGCATCTGGCAAGTTTAGATTCAACAATTTTATAGCCTAATATGCTTTATGTTCTAACTCTACAGGTAAATGACAAGATTTTCCAAAAATTAGACTATAAGGAGATGTGCCTATTGGAGTTTTGAAAGCAGTTCTGTAAGCCCACAAAGCGTCATCTAATTTTAGAGACCAGTCTTTTCGAGAAGAGCCAAAAGTTTTCTCTAAAATTCTTTTTGATTCTCTGTTGGATACTTCTACTTGTCCGCTTGTTTGAGCATTATATGAAGTTCCTGTTTTATGAGTAACTCCATATCTTGACAACAAACTAGCAAATTGTCTATTTATAAAATGAGTTCCTTGATCACTTATGATAACTCGTGGAGTTCCAAATCTAGAAAAAATATTTTTCTTAAGAAAAGCACAAACAATATGAGCATCATTTTTCTAGTAGCAATTGCTTCTACCCATTTTGAAACATAGTCAACAACAACTAAAATATATTCACAGCCGTTTGAAGGAGGAAAAGGACCCATAAAATCAATGCCCCAAACATCAAATATTTCACAAACAAGGATAGAGTTAAGAGGCATCTCATCCATTTTTGAAATGTTACCGCTTATCTAGCATTTGTCGCAAGTGGCAACATAATTTCTTGCATCTTTGAATAAAGTAGGCCAAAAAATCCAACTTCAAGTACTTTAGCTGCTGTCTTTCTTCCTCCGTAGTGACCTCCTACAGCTCCCTCATGGCAATGACTTAAAATATTGTTCATTTCTATTTCAGGTACACATCTCCTGATTATGTCATCTGCACAAAATTGAAACAAATAAGGATCTTCCCAGTAATAATGTCTTGCCTCTTTATTTGATCGTAAGAAAAATGTTTTAGAATCCACCCTCCCGCTAAATAATTGGCAATATCAGCAAACCAAGGAGGTTTATTTACAACCGCCGCGATTGAAAAGATATGCTCATCAGGAAATTCCTCTTGGATATCTAGTATTTCAGTAGGAGGATTCTCTAAACGCGACAAATGATTAGCTACCTGATTTTCTGAACCTTTTTTATCTTTTATTTCTAGATCAAATTCTTGCAAAAGGAGTATTCATCTTAGCAATCTAGGTCTAGCGTCTCTTTCTCGGTTGTTGCATAATTTATTTGAGCTTCATTGAGGGTTCTGCTGGCATAGTATATGGGTCTAAAGATCTTATTTTTCTTTTGTCCCAATATTGCTCCTACCGCTATATCACTTGCATCACACATTATTTCAAGTGGCTGGCTCCAATCAGGAGAGACAACAATTGGAGCATTAGTCAATTGTAAATTGAGAAACTCAAATGCTTTTCTACAGTCAACTGAAAATTCAAACTTCACATCTTTCATCAGTAGGTTAGTCAGAGATTTTGAAATTTTTGAAAAGTCTTTTATAAACCTTCTGTAAAAACCTGCATGCCCTAAGAAACTTCTAATACCTTTAAAAGTGGTGGGAGGGGGTAATCCTGCTATAAGATCAATTTTAGCCTTATCAACTTCTATTCCTTTAGCAGTGATTTTATGTCCTAAAACAATTCCCTCCGTTACCATAAAGTAACACTTTTCCCAGTTAAGAACTAGATTTGTCTCTTCGCATATTTTAAGCACCAAAGTTAAATGATAAAGACAATCTTCAAATGTCTTACCAAAAAGTGTGAAATCATCCATGAAAATTTCAAGAAACTTCAGTCATATCTGAGAAAATTGCTGACATGCAATGCTGAAATATAGCAGGAGCGTTACATAGTCCAAATGGCATTCTTCTGTAAGAATACGTACCTTGGGGGCATGTGAATGTGGTTTTCTCCTGATCTTCTGGAGCAATTGGTATCTGATTATACCCAGAATATCCGTCAAGAAAATAATAAAAACTATGACTTGCAATTCTTTCAAGCATTTGGTCAATAAAAGGCAAAGAAAAATGATCTTTCCTCGTGGCATCATTAAGTCTTCTGTAATCAATGCAGACTCTCCATCCTATGACTGTTCTAGTAGGTATGAGTTCATTATTTTCTTTTTTTATTACGGTCATACCTCTGTTCTTTGGTACTACCTGTACAGGACTTACCCAAGGGCAGATATTGGATAAATAATACCTACCGCTAGAAGTTTCACCACTTCTTTCTTGACAACTTCTTGCATTGCTGGATTCAGTCTCCTTTGGGGTTGGACTATAGGTCTGTAATTTTCTTCCATGAGGATCCTATGCATACAAATAGCTGGATTAATTTCTTTGATGTCAGCTATAGTCCACCCTAAAGCTCTTTTATGTTTCCTCAAGACTTCTATCAGTTTGTATTCTTGTTCTGGAGTCAAAGAAGATGAAATGATTACTGAAAATAATTCACGTTCAAGAAAAACATATTTTAAATGAGAAGGAAGATTTTTGAGTTCAACTTTTGATTGAACTTCTTCTTGTGAGACTTTCTCATTTTCTGCTTCTTTTTCCAGTATTTCAGCTTCTTCTCTGATTGTGGGATTTTGATCACTTGTGGTACCTGACCTGACCAATGAATTAGTAATTAATTAATTATCCTTGAATTCGTTTACAAGGTCATCTAGTAAGTCAATTTGAAAACAAGATGATGATGACTCATTCCCAGGAAATTTTATCATTTTTTGCATATCTCCTCATCAACTCGCAATATTAATTGTCCTTGATGAACATCAATGATCGCTCTTCCTGTTGCGAGAAATGGTCTACCTAAAATTAATGGTACCTCAGTATTTTCTTCCATTTCAAGTACTATAAAATCTACTGGGAATACAATTATCTACTCTAACGAGGACATATTCAATTATTCTTTTGGGCCTTTTAGTACTTTGATAAGCTAATTGAAGAGACACACAAATATCTTTCATTTCACCAAGTTCTAATTTCCTGAAAATTGAGAAATGTATTATATTTATTGAAGCACCCGAATCACATAATGCCTTTTCAAAGTGAGCACCTCCCAAAGTATAAGGAATTGTAAAACTCCCCGGATCACCAAGTTTCTGAGGAAGCTTATTTTGAAGTATAGCACTACATTTTTCTGTAAGCTTAACCACTGAAACTTCTTCCAATTTTCTTTTACTTGAAAAAATTTCTTTGAAAAATTTAGCATATGAAGGCATTTGCGTCAAAGCATCTGTGAAAGGTATGTTAATGTAAAGTTGCTTCAAAATATCTAGAAACTTTGAAAACTGTTTGTCAAGCTTTTCTCTTTTCATCTTTTGGGGAAAAGGGAGGGGTACAGAGTGAGAATTTGTTATCAATTCATTTTCTAGTACATTTTTCCTTTTATCCTGTTGTTCTTTTGGAAACTTAGATTCTATTTTATTCTCACCTTCATTTACCTTTTTCACTTCTTGTGGCTTTCCTTCTCTATCTGCATATGGATCATCAAGAAATTTACCTGATCGTAGAGAGATGGCTTTGAGGTGTTCTTTTGGATTTTTCTCAGTGTTGCTTGGTAGAGCACCTTGAATTTGTCCAGACATGAGGGTTGCTAATTGGCTTACCTGAATTTCCAAATTTTTGATAGCTGAATGTTGACTTTCAACCTTCTCGTCAGTAGCCTTAATGAATTTATACATCAGGTCTCTTTGTTGATGAGCTCTTTGAGGCTGCTGCTGATATTGTTGAAAATTTTGTTGCCCTCTATTTTGATTTTGATTTTGAAAACCAGGCGGTCCCTGTACCTGCTGCTTTTGATTAAAAAATCTTTGAGGATTTTCAGCACCATTAGGATTACTCCGTTAAAATTCTGGATGTTTTTGTGCCATGGGACTACCAAATGAGTAATTATTTCTATAACCAATCATATTTACCTGTTCTTCATTTTGCGTTGAAGCTTGACATTCATGATTCGGATGATTACCTTGACAAACATTACAATTCTCAAGTTGGTATAATGAGTGAGCACCTACCTGAAAAGCCTCCACTTTTTGTGTTAAAGTCGTAATTTGTTGTGTCAATGAATTCAAAGCTTCAACTTGATTTACTCCTGCCATTTTTTGATAATCATTCTGTCTGAGGGCCATTGAACAACATTTTCCAAAATTTCATTAAGCAATTGCATTGCTTGTGTAGTAGTTTTTCCCATTATTGATCCTCCTGATGCTGCATCAATTACATTTCTAGCAGAGGGTTTAAGACCGTGATAGAAAATATATAAAATGTTAGGGTCTTGGATACCATGATGTGGGTATTTTCTTAACATTGCTGCTAATCTTTCCCATGCCTGGTATACAGATTCAGAATCTGTCTGCATGAAATTATTGATTTCTTGCTTCATTTTAAATGTTTTTGCAGATGAAAAATACTTATTAAGAAATTTTTGGGTCATTTGGTCCCATGTTGTAATGGAACCTGTTGGTAGACTTCGCAACCATGTTTTGGCTTCACCTTTTGTGAAAAAGGAAAAAGCCGCAACCTGATAACATCTGTTGTGACTCCATTATACCTGCAAGTTTCAACTAATTCAAGAAAACCAATTAAATGGGTGTGAGGATCTTCACTCGCATCACTAGTAAACTGACATGACTGTTGAATGGTCTGAATCAAGCCTGTGCGGATTTCAAAGTTGTTTGCTGCAATTGGTGGTCTCCTCACACTTGATTCTCCTTCAAAATGATCTGGCATTGCATAATCACGGAGTATTCTATCACGTCGTGGTGCTACCTCATCAAACTGTTCTTCTACTTGATGTGGTGGAAGTTGGTTATTGAGTTCTTCGTTCTCCATTTCCTCTATTGTGAAAATTTGAGATCGTGAGGTTTGTTCTTTTCGCAACAACCGTAAAGATTTTTCAATTTCAGGATCGTATTTGACTAGTTCTCTAGAAGAGGAACGGGTCATACACTTTCTGAAATTTTTGTAGAAAAGTTAAAATGATTAGACAAAAAAATCTCAATTTATGTCACGACCCAAACCGATGGGCCGCGACGGGCGCCCGGTACCTTACTCAATCGAGTACCAACGTAACGTATCTTTCTTATTACATCTTCCTATACACGTGACATACGGGCCTAATAAGCCAACATGATCCTTTATAAATTCAAAAGATAAGCCGAAAAGGCCGTACAATCTTTCACGTACAAGACATATGTCTATAAGCCTCTAAGAGTACATAAATGTCATAAAGGTCGGGACAGAGTCCCGCCATACCAAACAATGCACGTCTAAATCATACTAACCAAACACGCAACTCCGAAGCAAATGGAGTGCACCAACATCTTCCGTTGAGCTGATAGCCTACTTGGAGGGCTCTCAACCCGTCTATCTGGACCTGCGGGCATGAAACGCAGCGTCCCCAGGCAAAAGGGACATCAGTACGAATAATGTACTGAGTGTGTAAGGCACATAAATAAGTACATAACAGACATGGAAGAAATATAGAGTAATTGACTCAACCTGTATGTTTGGATAACTCTGTAAATTATAAATTACTTTTAGCGTCATGCATATGCGTATGAATGTCATGTCGTGCATAGGTACATGTTTTATAACATCATCAGCCTCTGAGGGCATCCCATCATATCATATCGGCCACTGCGGGCAAAATCATCATCGTATACCAGCTGATCTGGTGGTGGTGCGTATATAACGCCATAACCTTTCCCATATCCCATATACATGTATATACATACATATATGCGCATATATAACGCCGTTTGAATACATACATATATACGCGTGTATAACGCCGTTTGAATCATATTTCAGCCACTGTGGGCAACATCATTATCATATACCAACTGATCAGGTGGTGGTGCGTATATAACGCCGTAACCTTTTCCCATATCCCATATACATATATTTACATATATACGCGTATATAACGCCATCTGGTCATGGGTTAATGCACTTGTATAAATGAGTGAAATGCATGAAAAATACATACTAATCTCGATATTCCTTCCGGATAAACTTTTCCAACTGCGTATTATACTGAGACCCATGAACAGAAGATAATAATAATTCTCATGGGGAATCAAGAATATAGACACCACTACTATTTCTATGAATAGAGTAATTTATAGAAACTGTGAATTTGCTCGTTTCTTTCGTATAATCAAGACCATGCCAAAAGAAAGAAGGGAGGGCCTTAACATACCTGTTCCTTGAATTATTTAATCGAAGTGAAGTTTCTGCTTCTGAAATTGGACGAAACTTTGCTTAAATTTAATAAGGTTGGGCGAATTGATTCTGCTTTTACGTTTTGAACAAGATGTTGGCTGATCGAATTGTTGAAATCTTGAAAACCAAGGAATTGTTGAAATCATTAAAACGTTTTGAAATCTGTTTCTCACGTTTTGGTTTTAAAACCAAGAAACGAAAGTGTTTTGTTTGATTTTCCATAATGGGAAAATGTTTCAGATATCTTTTGAAGATAAGACTCTAAGTCTTT
This sequence comes from Nicotiana attenuata, assembly GCF_001879085.1. Taxonomy (NCBI): domain Eukaryota; kingdom Viridiplantae; phylum Streptophyta; class Magnoliopsida; order Solanales; family Solanaceae; genus Nicotiana; species Nicotiana attenuata. The sequence goes on from NW_017670540.1 coordinate 488,105, forward strand.
TAGGTTAGTTAAATTTGTGATTTGGCCATAAATAGCCACATGGCATAGATGGCTTATGAGTCATCTTAGCCTTGTGGCATTTGTGCCACGTTTTTTTTTAGTAAGTTTTTATTAATTTTTATCCACTTATTAGTTAACCGGGGTAATGTCCTGTTGCCCGGTAATTAATTAATTACCCGTATAATTTAAAAATTACCCCAAATTACTTAAAATATTACTCACTTTTCACATACCTTATACATCTTTCTACCATGGCCATTTAGTACCTTGTATGGCACTAGTCCATAAATACCGGGTAATTTAGCTCGGGCCGTATTTTACCTCAACATGCCAAACTTCGACAAAATTCATTTTCTTCGATATTACTTACCCTCTTACCTTCACGAATTTACTCATCACTTATAATTCTTATAATCCCCAAATACTCTTTTCCTTGGACTGATGTCAATTACCTTACGACAAATTCAACGTACATTACTGCAGGATCCAACATCGTCGTAACTTATTACTGCGAAGCGTAACATCACCGTAATGTAATACTGCTGGCATAACATTGTCATAATATAATACTGCCGAACGTAATATCGACGTAATATTGCGGGGCGTAACAAATTAGTAGTAAAATAATTAATCTGTAGTAGACTTTAGCCAATCCCCGGCAACGGCGCCAATAATTAGACGAGTGTCTAGCGTATATATAATTCTAACTCGTACTCTGTCAAATTATAGTATAAAAAGATGTCGAACCCACAAAGATTGGTTTATCTATTCTACAGATGTTTCTTGTTTTAATTACTATTTGAGAAAATCACAAAGAGTTGAGTTGTGAATTAACTAACAAAAAATGCACGAATGGAGAAAATATTTGTGTTTTTCACAAATATAATAAAAAGGTGTTGGGATCCTGACTTCACTTAATATTTTTATTATATAGTAGATACATTTATCCTTCAACTTCTATTTCTCATAAATGTATAAATGCCTCTCACGATTATATTTATATATTATTACTATAGTTGAACAATTAAATGCACTCCTCTCGGTTATACAAATTAATCGTTAAAATGGTAATATTAAAGAACCAAAAATATATACTTGAACTAAAGCATGCTCTTTTTTAGTAAGTCCCTTTCGGTTAACCTACTTGTTATAACTGATTACTACAATATTCGCCTCTTTCGATTACAAATAAGTGTAGAATCAATTTTAACATATATGAGCTAGATATCACTAAATATAGGTTAACATCTATCAATACCAAAATTAAGTATTACTTCTTCTGCCTCTTTCGATTACAGAATTAGTAAGAAGTTAATATGTATTACGAAATAGATAGATGTTAACAAATTAAATAACACCCAACTATAAAGCAGACAAAATTTAAATAAAAAGCTTCAGCTCAAGCATGTGATATTGAAGAATAATATCTACTATTATATAAAAATATTAAGATCCGTCATTTTCCCAACACAAGAAAAGTTACTCCATATTGGAGCCAATACCGACAACGGAATTAATCTTGCCCATTAAATAAGAAAATAGAAAGAAATATTCAAGAGAATAATTCCTCCTATTTAATTAAAAACAGGAACTAGAGTAATTTCCAATACTACAATTTATTTAGAACAAGAAATGAAGCCAGAGTAATGGCTAAAAGATGAAAAAGAAGCGAGACTAAAGAACACAGAGAAAGGAAAAGCTTTTTGCTCAATATTACACTTCTAAGATTTCTTTTTCGCTCCTCTCCTCCTTTGGTTTCACGATTGATGCCTTTTTTTATAGTCAAGCCATGACAAACTTTTCAATACACTCTTGGATATGAACTTGTCATGGCTGGTTGTGGCCTTGTTATGCTTGGTTATGAGCTTCGTTGTAGGTTAGTTATGGATCGGTTATAGTTTGTTGTAGCCGATTATGAGTCGGTTATCCTTTGTCATGGTAGATCACGTTTATACAATCTTACTTTGGATAATTCATTATTTGAACTTTTCTTGTCTGATATCTCCTTCATTGATGAACTATGAATTTTCTTATTACATTATGATATTTCCTGCAAAGAAAATTAAACTATTAGTATCTAAAAATCAAATAACAGCTTAATTTAAACATGAAGTTTTGTTTTATCACCTACTATTGCAGAAATAGTAAATGCGGAAAGTAAAGAACACAAGTATTTTACGTGAAAAACACATGGCTCAAAAGGTGAAAAAACCACAACCTACTTTCCAGTAGGATTTTCCCAAACTCTCCACAAAAATCACTGAGCCAAAAACTACATTTACAAAAACTCTTTTGTAAACCTAGGACTAACTCTAATCCCGTTGTAGCAGACAACTTCTAACTGTTGCGACAACTTCAAGTTAAATCTAATGAAAACTCTGAGTACCTATTACAATTGCCTCTAGATAAATCTGAAAGGTATAATATGAAACCACCTACTACAATTGAACTAGAATAAAAGAGACACCTGGAACTGGTTCTTCTATCTGGTTCATGTAGCTTTAGGTTTGAACACTTGAATCACACACGAACGGCTTGCAAAATTGCCTTGCTTTTTTTGCTCTCAATTCACGTTTAACTTTTGCTTATGTGCGTTACCTGTAAAAGAGAACAACACTGATATTTATAGAGTTAGTAAATAGAGATTGACTAGAATTCTGATGCTACTCTTCCTTGGTGGAAGAGTTCTAGTTGATTTCAACCTCTAACTCCTTCCCTTTCTTAAACCGTGTTCTCTTTGAGTAAGGAGTCCTTCTCCTTATCAATTATGCAAAATTTTTGATCAAGATCAGGAGATATCGATTCTGTCAAGTTAGGTTTATCTCCTTCACGTGCATCCCGCATGCTCAAGTCTATCCGTATCTGTGCCCTAGCGGGATGGACCTGGTTCATGTCCGAGTTCCTTTGTCAGCCATCAAAACTAACCATTACTTGGGCCAACAAATTCTCCCTTGCTTTCAAACCCTGGAGGTTGCTTGACAAACACTTCTTCCTTTAAGTAGCCATTGAGGAAGGCACTCTTGACATCCATCTGGTGAAGAGTAAATTCCATGTATGCAACAAAGGCTATGAGGATCTTATTGCTTCCAACCTTGCAACTGGAGCAAAAGTCTCATCATAGTCTATGCCCTCCTCTTGGATATATCCTTGAACCACCAATCTTGTCTTGTTCCTTGTAACAGTTCCATCTTCATCAAGTTTGTTTTTAGAGACCCATTTTGTGCCAATTAGTGATCTGTCCTTGGGTCTTGGAACCAGATGCCAAACTTGACTCCTTTCAAACTGGTTACCCAGTCTGCATCCTACAAAGCCTCAGCAACATTTTTAGGTTCAATAAGAGATAAGAAAGCATCAATAGCACAAAGATTCTTTAATGAAGATCTAGTTTTAATTCCAGAAGTTGGATAAGTAATTATGTTCTCAAAGGGATGAGAACTTTGATGCTTGTAAGGTTTCACGACCAACTGGTTTCCGCTTGATGTTTCTCCCATGTTTTGTTGCTGAGGAACAGGCTCATGGACAGGTTCCATTGAGGTATTAGATTCATTTTCTCTTTGTTCAGTTCCCCTTGTCAGGTTGCCCTGGATGGATGAACCCGTTCCATCACCTGTTCCTTCTTCCGAGGCAGCTTCAGCTTGGGCTGTGATTTCATTCAAGCTTCTTACCAGCCCAATAGCTTCATCTTCATGTTCCTGTATCTCAGAAAGAATATTAGTATCATCAAAAACCACATGTACACTTTTTTCTACACACATAGTTCTTTTGTTGTACACTTTATAGGCTTTGCTATGTGAAAAATATCCCAAGAATACTCCCTCATCACTTCTGGGATCAAACTTACCTATGGAGTCTTTTCCATTGTTGTACACAAAGCACTTTCATCCAATGCCCTAAGATGGGATATATTTGGTTTTCTCCCTTTAAGTAACTCATAGGGAGTCTTCTCTATAAGAGGTCTAGTCATGCACCTATTAATGATGTAACATGCAGTATTTTCAGCTTCTGGCCAGAAACTATGGGGCAGTTTACTAGAAAGAAACATAGTCCTAGCCATATCTTTAAGTGTCCTATTCTTTCTTTCAAGTACTCCATTTTGCTGTGGAGTCCTAGGAGCATAAATTTTTTGATATATCCTATGCACATCACAAAATTCAACAAACATAGCATTTTCAAATTCAGTTCCATGATCGGACCTAATTGATGCAAGTTGATTACCTAGTTGTTTATGAGTTTTTCTAACAAAAAAAGTAAACATTCAAATGCTTCATCTTTAGATGTTAAAAACAATGTCCAGGTGAACCTAGAGTAATCATCAACAAGCACCATCACATATCTTTTTCCACCTCTGCTTAAAGTTCTCATTGGACCACAGAGATCCATATGAACCAATTCCATTGATTTGTTGTACTTACCACCTTTTTGCATTTAAAAGAGGATCTTACCTGCTTTCCCCTTGCACAAGCCTCACAAACTTTGTCTTCCTTAAACTTGATGTTAGGGAGCCCTATCACCAAGTTTGGAGACTAATTTGTTGAGTTGACTCAGACTTGCATGTCCGAGTCTCTCGTGCCAAAGGAGGGGATCATTGCCAACACACTTAAGCAAGTGAGTTCATTTTCTGAAAGAGTGGACAAATCTACAATGTATATATTGTTTACTCTTTTTCCCTGCAAAACAATCTTGTCAGTGGTAAGATTTATCCCAAAACATTTGGTAGAGGTGAATGCTATCATGTTACCTCTGTCACATAGTTGTGATGCACTGATTAGGCTGTATTTCAAGCCATCTATCAAGTAGACATTCTCAATGGAGTCTGAGTCTGTCTTACCTACCTTTCCAACCCCAATGATCTCACATTTCTTACCATTTCCAAAGGAGACATTACCTCCTTTGAGGTCCTCAAGTGAAAGGAATTGGTTCTTGCTTCCAGTCATTTGCTTTGAGCAGCCACTATCCATGTACCATATTTGACTGCTCCCATTCACTTGGACCTGCAAAAGGAAATCAGGGGTTAGTCTTAGGAACCCAAACTAGTTTGGGTCCCTTTCTATAGGCAAAAAGGTGAATTAAATTCTTTTTAGCCCATCCTGGCAGCCTATTTTTCCCCTGAACAAATGTTTTGTTCTTTTGACTAGCCTTTTCTTTTGCAGTACATTCACTTTTGTAGTGACCAGTTTTACCACAGTGTGTGCAGATTTTGTTCTCAAGAAGTGTGATGTACTTGCTTTTGGGATCCCACTTAGGTGCAGGGGTCCTGTAGCCAAGTCCTCTCTTATTGCTACTATGGTGTTCTTGTAGCCATGAAAGTGAATCAGAGGACCTATTCCATTTACAAGTTCTATCTAGGTCGTGCTTAACCTTGCTTAGATCTTCCTTTAGGACTCTTATCTGCTCATCTCTTTTGTACAACTTATCTTTTATTTTTCCTAGATTTTCTTCTACAGTGAGATGTGTGTGAACAACTTTCTTTTTACCTGTTCCTAATTTCAGTTTAAAATTTTCAGATCTAAGGTCTAGCATAGTGGTGTCAAGTTCAAGAACTTGGTTCTTTAACTCAGCATTTTTATTATCACTTTCACTAGCCTTAAGTTCCAAGTTTTTACACTTAGTTTTCAAAATCACACATTCCTTAGACAGTTGTTCTTTTTCATTGTTTATAACCTTAGATTCATCAATGAAATCTAGAAGTAACTCAGATAGACTTTCTTTAGACAAAAACTTAATCTTGTCTTTGAGATGAATCAAACTTACCTCAGATTCCTCATCAAATTCTCCAATGGCCATAAGTGCTTGTTCATCTCCATCTTCATCCTCTGAATACTCATCCGAGCTTTCTCTCTAGGCAGCAACCATAGCCTTTGTTGATCCTTTGTTCTTCTTGGGATGAACCTGTTCCTTCTTCCTGTTTCTTCGTTCATCCCTTTCCCTTTTCCATTCAATTTCCCACTGAGGATAGTTTTTGATGCGGTGATTTGTCTTACCACACTTGTAGCAGCCCTCGTTGGTCTATTTTCAGGAACCCTTGGTTTGTTGTAGCTTGCACCTCTTGAAGAACCCTTTCCTCTCATTAGATACTTCCTGAAGTCCTTTGTGCTCATAGTCATTTCATCCTCTTCTAGATCAGCACCTTCAGTGATTTTGAGAGCCAGGCTCCAAAATTCAAAAAAAAAAGAATTCTACCCATAACATCTATGCTTTCCTTCTTGGGTGCATCCATCTTCATGGTTTGCCTTCTAAGTTCATAAGCACTGAGATTTCCAATTAGTTCGTCCAACTTAAGAGTGGCAATGTTCTTTGATTCCCGAATTGCAGTGATTTTTCTTTCCCAAATGACTGGCAAAACCCTTGTCAAAATTTTCTCAACTTTGTCTTCTTCAAGAATAACCCTTCCAAGAGACTTAAGTTCATTTGTTAGTGTGGTGAACCTTGTATACATCTCTTGGATGGTTTCTCCTTCTTTCATGGTGAAGTTCTCATATTGAGAATACATCAGTGTTCCTCTTAACCTCTTCACTTGAGGAGTTCCTTCGTGAGCCACTTCCAGAGTGTCCCAGATTTCCTTAGCAGTGGTACAACTTTGAATTCTACTGTACTCGTCTGGACCAAGTCCACACACAAGCCATTTCTTGGCCTTAGAATTCTTTTCCCACTTTCTCAAGTCCTCAGCATTGGAGTCAGCTTTTATTTTTGGCACATCTACACCTTCAGCATTCTTCTTCATGGTAGCCAGGGACCATCAGTGACAATATCCCATAGCTCATAGTCTTCTCCGATGATGTGATCTCTCATCCTGTTTTTCCACCAGGAGTAGTACTGGCCATTAAAGAGTGGAGGCCTAGCAGTGGATTGCCCTTCTCAGTTTCCAGGTGGTGCACTCATCTTGATCTGTTCCTAAGGTGTTTGCCTCTTCAAGGATAACCTGCTTTGATACCAATTGATGTTTTATACTTCAATACCACACAGGGGGAGAATTTGTTTGGTGACCGTTTTTTCGCTTAAACTGATTATGGAAGGACCTGGTTCTTCTAAGTGTTCCTTAACATACAATTGGAGAAATAGTAAATACAGAAAGTAAAGAACACAAGTATTTTACGTAGAAAACACCTGACTTAAAAGGTGAAAAAACCACGACCTACTTTCCAGTAGGATTTTTCCAAACTCTCAACTAAAATGACTGAGCTAAAAACTGCAATTACAAAAACTCTTTTGTAAACCTAGGACTAACTCTAATCACGTTGTAGCACATAGCCTCTAACTGTTGCGACAACTTCAAGTTAACTCTAACTTGAAAACTCTGAGTACCTATTACAATTGCCTCTAGATAAAGCTGAAAGGTACAATATGAAACCAACTACTACAATTGAAGTAGAATAAAGACAGACACTTGGAACTGGTTCATGTAGCTTCAGGTTTGCACACTTAAATCACACAGGAACTGCTTGCAAAATTGCCTTGCTTGTTTGCTCCCAATTCACGTTTAACTTCTGCTTATGTGCGTTACCTATAAAAGAGAACAACACTGATATTTATAGAGTTAGTAAATAGAGATTGACTAGAATTTTGATGTTATTCTTCCTTGGTGGAAGAGTTCTAGTTGATCTCAACCTCTAACTCCATCCCTTTCTTAAACCGTATTCTCTTTGAGTAAGGAGTCCTTCTCCTTATCAATTATGCAACCTTTTCGATCAGGATCAGGAGATATCAATTCTGTCAAGTTAGGTTTATCTCCTTCACGTGCATCCCACATGCTCAAGTCATCCGTATCTGTGCTCTACCGGGATGGACCTGGTTCATGTCTGAGTTCCTTTGTCAACCTTCAAGACTAACCTTTACTTGGGCCAACAATCTTCGAACGAGTATAGAGACACACCTAAAGTGCCAAGAAGATGAGGATAACAGCTCAGCATATCGTGTTCGGTCTCCCAAGTTGCCTCCTCGACTGGTTGACCTCTACATTGAACCTTCACCGACGCAATGTAATTTGACCTAAACTTCCAGACCTACCTGTCCAATATAAACATTGTCTCCTCAACGTAGGTTAAATCCTTATCCAATTGCACGGAGCTGAAATCTAATACATGTGATGGATCACAATAATACTTCCGGAGCATGGAAATATGGAACACCTGGTGAACTCCCGATAAACTGGGCGGTAATTCAAGTCTGTAGGTCACCTCATCAACTCTCTCAAAGACCTCAAAAAGACCAATCTAGCGAGGGCTCAACTTGCCCTCTTTCCCGAACCTCATCAGACCCTTTATGGGCGAAACTCTGAGCAGAACCCTTTCACCCACCATGAAAGCCACATCACGATCCCTCCGATCGACATAACTCTTTTATCTGAAATGCACTGTACAAAGCCAATCCTGAGTCGAACTTCACTTTCAATACAATTAATTCTAGTTCACAATTAAGAATTTCCACACACCTTTTTGTGTATGAAAACCTCTACTTTTACACTATGTGGGGCTCTCTTTTATGAAAGCCATTCTGTGATCACATCTTTAGTAACTAAGTATATTCAATTAGAGGAACATAAATACATACATGTCAATGCTATGTTGAGCTCATGCCCATGTTGTCCAGCCAAAGGCTCAATGGCCTAATCCTATTCTCTTTTGGTTTCCAATCCTATTTGGAATTGGATTTGGTTTATTCCTATTTTGAGTGGGTTTTGGATTTAAGAGAAAGCACCACTCATGATCTATAAATAGGACAACCTTAGAGAATTATTCTATGCTCATTGATACAAGTCTTTGAAAGATTTAAGCACATAAGAGTGGTTTAGAGAGAGCTTTCATCAAGAGAGAAGAGAGAAGAGAGAAGAAAAGTATTTTTTTTGCTGCAGATTTTTATTCCGACTAGCCAACTTCAAATCACGTTTTCCGATTCATTAACATTGGATCGGGCTGAAATTTTGACTGAGTGTTCGTAACATCTTGGTCTTGGATTTGAACGGTGGAGATCGGATTTAGAGGCTCGTAGCATCTGATTTCGAGCCTCGAACAACAGCTTCGTTTTGTGGATTATACTCTTTCTTCAATTGATTAGTTGTTGCTCTTGTTGCTATTGTTGCTCCGTGTTTGGCCCTTGTTGTGTAGCCAATTTGGAGAACTTTTGTAACCCTCTTATTGTTATTGTGGATCTTTTTGGATCTTTGTGATCCCGTGGTTTTTGCCTTCGATTTGAAGGATTTTCCACGTTAAAATTTGGTGTTCTTTATCTTTTTTATTTTCGGGTTTGCCTCTTCCTCAATATAACAGTGGTATCAGAGCCTTGGTTATTTATCCGGGTTGTTACGGAATGGAGGCGAATATGAGCAAGATGGTATGTTTAAATGGGAGAAATTATAATGTTTGGAGAAGCAAGATGAAAGACTTGTTGTTCGTGAAAAAGATGCATCTACCCGTTTTTTCAGCTCATAAACCCGAGAGTATATCCGATGAAGATTGGGATTTCGAGCACCAACAAGTATGTGGATATATACGGCAATGGGTTGAAGATAATGTTCGCAACCATATTGTGAACGAGATACATGCGAGATCATTGTGGGAAAAGCTAGAGACTCTTTATGACTCAAAAACCGGGAACAACAAATTATTTCTGCTAAAGCAATTGATATCCTTTAAATACAAGGAAGGCAGCCCTATCCTTGATCACATAAATGATTTTCAGGGCGTCCTTGATCAGCTATCTGGAATGGGGGTTAATTTTGATGATGAGATACGAGGACTTTGGCTTCTTAATACTCTGCCAGACTCTTGGGAAACTCTTCATGTTTCTTTGACAAATTCAGCTCCTGGAGGTAAGGTGACCATGGAATATGCCAAGAGTGGTGTGTTGAACGAGGAAGTAAGGAGAAAATCTCAGGGTTCGTCCTTACAAGCAGATATCTTGGTTACAGAAGACCGGGGGAGAGATAGAACAAGAGGCTCAAGGAATAGAGGTAAAAGTAGAAGTAAGTCAAGGTCCAAATACTATAATGTTACATGAAACCACTGTGGCAAGAAAGGACACATCAAAAGGTTTTGCCGCAAGTTGAATCAAGTCACTAGAGAAGGAAAGAAAGTTGAAAATAAGGAGAACAATGTTGCTGCTATTGTTCGAGATGACCTTCTTTTTGCTTATGATAAAAACGTCATCAATTTGGTATCCCATGAGACTAGCTGGATAGTAGATTCTGGAGCTACCTCACATGTCACACCAAGAAAAGATTTTTTCTCATCTTATACTGCTATTGATTCTGGAGTGTTAAAGATGGGCAATGCCAGTGAAGTTAAGGTGTTTGATGTAGGCACAGTTTGTTTGAAAACTAATAATGGTTCAACGTTAGTTCTTCAAGATGTCAAGCATGCTCCAGACTTTCCTTTCAATTTGATCTCCGCAGGAAGATTAGATGATGAAGGTTACCATAATGCCTCTTTAATGGTCAATGGAAGCTCAGTAAGGGCTCGTTAGTAGTGGCTCGCGGAGTCAAGTCTGGTTATTTATATGTGACACAGGGCTCTATTCTTAATGACTTAATAAATATGGTGGAAGGTGATACTTTATCAGAATTGTGGCACAGAAGATTGAGTCATATGAGCGATAGGGGGATTACGTGTTTGGCTAAGAAAAATTTGCTTTCTGGATTGAAACAAGCAAAGCTGAAAAGGTGTATCCATTGTTTAGCTGGCAAACAGAAAAGGGTTTCCTTTCATAGTCATCCTCCCTCAAGAAAGCCCGATTTATTGGAGCTAGTACCCTCTGATTTGTGTGGCCCTTTTAAAGTAAAGTCAAAAGGTGGTGCACTTTACTTTGTGACCTTCATTGATGATCATTCTCGTAAGCTCTGGGTGTATCCTTTGAAATCTAAAGATCAAGCACTTGGC
>NW_017670540.1:499000-501545 GCF_001879085.1 Nicotiana attenuata
AAGTTCTCTGATGATGATTTTATTATTTTATTGCTTTATGTGGATGACATGCTTATTGTTGGCAAGAATAAATCTAGAATCGCAGTCCTTAAGAAGCAGTTGAGCAAATCGTTTGCGATGAAGGACTTGGGGCCAGCAAAGAAAATCTTGGGCATTCAAATCCACCGACATAGAGACAGAAAGGAGTTATTTCTGTCCCAAAAGCAATACATTGAGAAGGTAATCAAGAGGTTCATTATGACAGATGCAAAAGTGGTTAGTACACCTCTTGCTAAACACTTCAAATTGAGTATTAGTTAGAGTCCATCTACTAATGAAGAGAAAAAGGAGATGTCTCGTATTCCTTACTGTTCTACCGTTGGTAGCTTGATGTATGCTATGGTTTGCACTAGACCAGATATTGCACATGCCGTTGGTACTGTTAGCAGATTCCTTTCTAATCCTGGAAAAGAACATTGGGATGCAGTAAAATGGATATTAAGGTATTTGAAAGGTACTGCAGATTTGAAGGTGTGCTTTGGCAATGGCAAGCCTGAACTTGTTTGTTACACAGACTCTGATTTAGAAGGCAATCTTGATAATTCAAGATCCACTTCCGGTTATTTGATCACTTTTGCAGGGGGAGCTGTTTCTTGGAAATCTAGACTACAGAAGTGCATAGCTCTATCCACCACAGAAGCGAAATATATTGCTATCACAGAAGGTGCCAAAGAACTATTATGGATGAAGGAGTTTATTAATGATCTTGGCTTTGAGCAGCCAAGGTACATCTTATTTTGTGATAATCAGAGTGCTATCTGTCTCACCAAGCACTCCACTTTTCATTCTAAGACCAAACATATAAATAGAAAGTATCATTGGATAAGAATGGCCGTGGAAGAGAAATTATTTGAGGTTGAGAAGATACACACTGATGAAAATCCTTCAGATATGCTGACAAAGGCAGTGGTTGCAGATAAACATGAATTTTGTAGAAAATTGGCAGGCATGAAGCCTGTCAATAGTTCCTCTACTTGAAGACACATTTGGCCCATTGGCTGGAGGGGGAGTTTGTTGGGCTCATGCCCATCTTGTCCAGCCAAAGGCCCAATGGCCTAATCCTATTCTCTTTTGGTTTCCAATCCTATTTGGAATTGGATTTGGATTACTCCTATTTTGAGTGGGTTTTGGCTTTAAGAGAAAGTACCTGTCACGACCCCAAACCCCGGTCGTGATGGCGCCCAACACGTTGCTAGGCAAGCCCGACCAATTACATAACCTTGACCATTTATACCATTCATGAATTTATTTAACATAGGCAAATTACTAAGTCGTAATACTGAATATCTGAAATAAAGTGCAAATATGCGGAAATTCCCAAGTATAAATACTACTACACAGCCCGAGAATCCGGTGTCACAAGTCTGAGCCTCTAACATACGAGTGTCAACCTACTACATAATAGTCTAAAGAAATGTGGAATAAAATAAATAGGATAGATGGGAAGATCAGGACTGCGGACGTCATGCAGCTACCTTGATGCTTCCGGATACGATGCTCGACAGAGAAAGTCTCACTCAGCCTTAGTGGGTGCACCTGAATCTGCACACGAGGTGCAGGGAGTAAAGTGAGTACTTCCAACTCAGTGAGTAATAAACATAAATAAAGACTGAGAATAAGAGATCCTGAATAGGAACACAGTAATTCTATAAATACAGTATTAAATACCAGGACTGAGTTCAATGATATGCAAAAATAGTAAGAAACTAGTAATAATAATCCCTGAAGGATTTAAATCTATTGGCACGAAGCCCAAACATAGCAATTAGTTCAGTTAAAATGATAATAAGGGAATTTCAGTCAAATACACAGTATATTCATCTACCGAGACGGACCAAGTCACAATCTCCAACGGTGCTCTACCCCACGCTCGCTACCCAGCGTGCAAGTCACCTCAATATAGCACTACGATGTGCAAACACGGGGTTTCAAACCCTCAGAACAGCATTTACATCTATTACTCACCTCAAGCCGGCCAAAGTCCTAGCTCGCTATGCCTTTGCATTTCGAATTGACCTCCTCGTGTACCGAATCTGATCAAAACCACAACGAATACATCACAATATGCTAATGGGACAATACCCAATCGAAAACAATCGAAAAATAGCTAAAATCTCGAAATTAGCAAAACCTGAGCCCCGGGCCCACTTTTCAAAAATCATAAAATTTACCATCAACGGATTCCTTATCTCGCCACGAGTCTATACATATGAAGAACACCAAAATCGGAGTCCAAATGACCCCTCAAATCCCCATTTTAGCTCTCTTAAGTTCCAAGCTCTAACCACCATTTTTTACCTTTGATTCCTTAATTTTTCAGTCTTAATTCATGTATTTGTACCATAAAATCGTGTTTTAGACTCAGAAATTCTTACCTCAATGAAGTCCCTTGATTTCTCTCTTCCAACTCGCCCAAATTCTCCAAGTACGAAGTGAAAATTATGAACCCTTATGAAATTTCGCGAAGATGAAATAAAACTTCACTGACCAGTTATTTCCGCATCTG